>NC_056589.1:9506198-9748698 GCF_018340385.1 Cyprinus carpio
TGCTGGCTGCAGGACCTGCCCAGAAACCTTAGTGGCACCCCTGCCCTCACAGTCTTCATTCATTTAAAATTAAACATGTCTTATATCCTGACTAAGGTCCATGGCAGCAATATTTTTAACTTTAAAGTGCTTAATTAATTTACATAATCAACAGAAGGAATGTGGTATGCTTTACAGTAATAGCTTGAGATATAACTATGCCGTGTAAAATTGTTCTGTTAAAGGTGCTAATATAGGTGTACTGCTTCATCATTGGAGTAAAATATAAAAGAGATTTATGATAACCAAGTGAATGAGTCCCATTATTTTTTTTTAAGTAGTTGAAGTAGTAGAAGTAATGTTTTGTATGCCAAAACAATTATTTACTTCAAAGCAACTTTTGATTAGTTTATGAGTCTGACATGCACTTTACCCAAGATTTTGAAAAGATCTGAAAAATTTGAAAAAATACCCAGAAGTTTGATGGTAATCACTCTAACATCTCAAAAATGATCTAGTATTTTCATTGTCAACTTGGCCCACATCATCTTCCCAAATAAAACTTTAACAATTTCCTATTCATTAGCTTGAGCATGCTGTGTGTTCCATGAAGTGGTTAATGAAAACAGGAGTGTTGATGGTTTTTGTGATTTTATTGAATGTAAAATGAGTTTTTTAGAATGCATAAGGAGTTTGTCCTGAAGGGGCAACAGTAATACGTTATATATATATATATATATATATATATATACAGTATATTATTTATATATATATATATATATATATATATATATATATATATATATATATATATATTATATATCTTTTTTAAACCTATAATCCCTGCATTCTTTCCCAAACTTTTATTCAACTAAAAACATTTTTAATGTTTAAAATGTCATACATTTTGCTACATACAAGAATGTAATTATTATTATTTATTTTTTTTTAGAATTGTTCAGAGGCAGTTTGAACAAGTTTCTTAATATACAGTTTAATTGCATGACTTTAACACACAAATGTAAAAAAAATATATAACAAACAATGAAAAATGAACTTTGAAAGATGGCGATAGTCAGTTGCAGTTAGTTATTATATTCCTGGTAACATCTGGTGATCACACTCAAATCCTGTGTAAATTTCATCACTTTTGTTAAAGTAACTTTTTTTTCCCTCCGTATGTTTCAATTTGTTGATATAAGTATTATAAAACCAATATACTGATCTTAATTTCGATTTGGAACCACATACAGTATCTGATAAAGCACTATCGAGAACTGTTTGAGCCATTTTCAATGAGATGTTTTGCAATAAAATATAACAGAATGAACAAGTTTGTTGTTTATTTAACTTTTTAAACTCAAATTTATTTTGTTCCCTACATGGCTCAGAAAAAAAAGAAAAGAAAAAAGAACTGTACTTGTGTTATATATGGCAGGAATTCAGTGTCAGATGTTGGGTTTTGGGATTAATAATAATAATAATAATAATGTTCCTAAGACCTATCCTTATTCAACTGAGTGATAGCTGCTGGCAGAAAGCTGTTTTTATACCGCTTAGTTCTACAATACAGAAATACAAATATGTCTAGATGGCCATCTAACAATTTGACTCAGTGAAGTCTTGTTATTTACAGACAAGTTTCCAAACCAAGACACCAGAGAAAATGTTAAAAGTGATTCAATAAAAGCATGATAAAATAACATCATCATGGTCCTGTCAATGTGCAAATGGGACAATTTCTTTAAATAAAACAGATGCTGGTGCCCCTTTTTACACACTGCTTCACAATTTGCTTCAAAGTTCAACTTTGAGTCAATGATGATCCTAAGGTATTTGTAAGTTTATATAGATTCTATTTTCTGACTTCTAATAGATGTAACTTCACGTGGGCGGGCTTGTTTCCTAAAATTAATAATCATATCTTTTGTCTTAGATAAGTTTAATTTGAGGTAGGACTCCTCACACCACCTTATAAAGTCATCAATAATCAGGCCACGGCTGGTCTCATTGCCCTGAAGCTCACTAACAATAACAGTGTCATCTGCATACTTTAAAATAGTCCTGTTTTCCCACTTACTCTGACACATATTTGTGTAGAGAATAAATAATAGAGGTGAAAGCACACATCCTTGTAGGGAGCTCGTAGAGGAACAAACTTTGTCAGACAGGGTTCCATTTACCCTTACTCTCTGTGTCCTTTTAGTTAAGAAATCAAGCCCACAATATTGTTACTCAATGTAAACTGTTCTAAAAACCTATTAATTAAAACATGGGGTTGGATTGTGAATGGAATGCTATACTTTAGCTTCACTTCCTCTGCACATTTTCTATATTCATGATCCTCACTACATGTAACACATCTTCCCTTTCCTTTGTATATTCAACAACATGTACAAATTCCTGATTAGACGTGTGTTTTCTTATGCTGTATCTCATAAATCTATAATATAATTCATTTGGGATAATCTAATCAAAAACGCAGCAGCGCCGCATCTAGTAGCTTCAACTGGACAAGATAACATTATCGTCATCGCATCTCATGCGCCACTGAAAAGGCTGCCTCCTTAACGCGCACCTAAAATTCGAATGCAATGTTTTTGCATTCGAATGTGGATTTTTATTTTAAATTCGACGAATATTCGAAATTCTATTTTTTTGGACAGCCCTAAGAAGGCCTACCAGATGTGGGTGTCATGCCATAAAATACTGACTTTGTATTTAATATGAATTTAATAAAAAACATTGTAAATTACTAATTATAATGCTTTCATGGTACAGAAAGAGAGGACATAACATTTACATTATCATAGAACAGTATCATTGACTTCATTCTAGCCAGAGTTCAAGCAAAAGTTCAGAGAGCAGAGTTCTCAAAAACTTCCATTGAAGCTGTTTACACTGTGAAATGAATCTCTTATTTACATCGTACGCACATCTGCACTTCGTTGTTTCTGATGAGGTTAATTAATTCGCAAGAGATCTGAATTTAGTAAGCGAAGTGCCTACTGAACAAAACAAAAAAGCGATGACTTATCTGGACGCCTCTGATTGGTCATTGAATTCATAAGCTCAACAGAATAATGTGTGATTGGTTATAATGCGCAGTGCTGAAAAAATGTGTCTTTCTCTGGCTCAGCGCTAGCCAGTGAATGCAGATTTTAATTTAGAAGCTAGTGATGTGCCGCACAACACAATTGTGAAATATAAAAATATAAAACATATTTTTGTCTTTTGCAAGCTGCATTCCAAATTAACTTGGCTCGAAAGGGGGCCTCGATTTAAAAGGGCATGACGCCTCTGAGTAAACTGCCTGCTGTTCTTCAGAAAAAAATCCTCCAAAATCTCCCTGCACATTCTCAGATTTTCCAGAATCTTCTGCTTATTTGTCACCTTTTCACACTAAGGACAACTGAGGGACTCATACACAACTATTACAAAAGGTGAAAACATGCATTAAGAGCCGGGGGGTGTAAACTTTTTGAATGGGATGAACAGGATATATGCAAAAGCCTCTTAAGTGCCATCTGAAATTTACTTTTAAATTTCCATTATGTAATATATAATGCTAAATACTACTAAAAGTGGTTCATTGTATCATAAGAAACCATATTATATGTTCCTGTGGCTCAGTGGTAGAGCACTGCATTAGCAGCACACAAGTACATGGGTTCAGTTCCCAGGGAACACACATAATGGTAAAAAATGTGTGCTCCCTGAATCGCTTTGGATAAAAGCGTCTGCTAGATACATAAATGTAAATATTAAGTGCTATACAGCATCTTTGCCAAATGGTGCTATGTAGAACCATAATAGGAACCCCATTCTCCTCCTTAGATTTTAGATATGTTACTCAACTCTAATATGTGTGTTACAATTGGAAATGTACTAAAATGGTAAAAGCTGAATCACTTTAATCCAACAAATTACTTTTGAATTTTGTAATCTGTAGTGAAATGCCTTTTAAAAGTAACCTTCTCAACCCTGTTTCTGAGCACCAAATTAGCAAATTATAATGTTTTCTGAAGGGTCATGTGACACTGAAGACTGGCGTAATCACTGCTGAAAATTCAGCCCTGCCATAATAGGAATAAATTGCATGTTAAAATATATAATGAATGCAAATCTTTTGGTTTATGGCAATAAAGGTACTGTATTTATGATCAAATTATTAAAGTGTCTGATTTAGTGTTTAAACCAGCTGTGCAATTTCTGTATTTTCATTTCAGGAATTTGAGTTTTAGTTACCATGGGAATGAGTCTTGTGCCTCTTTTTTAATGTTACCAACTAAATGAATTTACCTGTTTTGCCAGTAGATGTCATCCATGATCTTTCATGTGTTTAGTATTCTAGTGGAGAAATCGCCTTGAAACGCATTTATACACAATGTTCTATCTAATGGAAACTATATCACACCCAAGGTTTGATATATTAAGATGTTTCCCATATATTGCCTAAATTTGGACAGAGTTACAGTTTTTCATAACAATATTTTCTTTATACCCTGACAAAACATCCTGTAAATATTTTTATTCTGGATTCTTACCTGTACTAAACTCCAGCTCTAAAGTTAATTTCTAATGACCTCTGAAATACTGCTCACCTTTTTTTTTTTATTTGTTTCAACCATAACCATTAAAATGTTAACAAACTAATCCAACACCATCATTAGCCTATAGTACTTTACAGTAGGTCTCTATTCACTTTAGCTGAAACACTTTGTATTTAATGCTTTCTTTCCATTTTCATTTAACACTTTGCACATCAACATTTTAAAGCAATTAAAAAAATTCAAACAAACTGCAGAGTTATTACTTCTGCAACATATAGGCTTTCAGTTATAATTGAAACAACAGCTGTCTTACAAGAAGAAAAAAATACGCAAGCTCCTTCTGTACGCTTTTCTGTTTTAAACCTCATAGATGATCACTTATAAATGTCTCTGCTTCGTTACCTCTTTACATTAGTAAGTCTAAAACTAATCTCTTAGTAATCAAATAGGCATCACATAAAATTATGTTCCACATATTACACATTAGAAGTCATTTACTCCTTTTATTAATCTGAAATACTGTACAGTATGGAGAGATTGCAGCTGGTGCAAGTGCTGTGGTTCATGACCCATTACAGTATGGCTGAGAGCAAACTCCCAATGCTATTTATCAGCTTCCTCCATGCTACTTATCAGCTTTTCAATTAGCTATTGAACTGTATGCAGAGATGGGCAAGTGACCTCTCTACTAGAGAGTGCTTATGTCTGGACTGTGTATTTTTCTCATGAGCGTGTTGAGTGATATTTATACAAGTGTTTTTATGCACATATGTGCATATTGTTGCGTCTAGTGTGCAGTTTGAGTGAAAATGAAATTTGTATTATGGTTTATGGTAATATGTCAAATGCTATGCAGTCTATGTAGTTATCAAACATGGGTCCTCCGCAAACTTCCAAGGGGGCCACATAATAACTTAAAAGTATTTAAACCAATAAATTATTATTACTATACTATATTAAAATATTGTAATGCTTAAAACTGGCTCCAGTTTGGATTCCATAGGGTCTTAAAGTATGATATTCACCCTGATTGTTGATTCAAGGTATTCTCTTGCAGCTTATGGCCCAAGGCATGTTATACTATAAAAACTATAGAAGAATAAATAGTATGAATAAGAAGTATACTTAAACAGTATCTTAGAGTTATTGAAGTCTTGATAATAGCTCATCCCCCATTTGTGTGCATTAAAGCGCCTGACCTAACTGTTTGATATATAGTGCAGCACCTATTCTATCTCCCTTGGACCCAAGTAATGAGGTCACTGACCTCCTCTAAAACTATGACTGACAGGTCTTAATATGGCACATGAGATACTTACTGTACTTTGAGGAATAAGGTTGCAGTGGTTCATTGCTTTATATATCATCAAGCTTGATCATACATGAGGTGAGGTGATGTGGGAGAAGAGAGTGATGTACAGTATGCTGGGAAATCAGGCGTGTTTTTTTGCTGTCCTGTGGTGTTTCACAGCAGAGTGAAAGGAGAGGTTTGGAATCGCTTCTTCTTAGTAATTAAAGAGTGATATAGGAACAGGGGAATAACACATTGAGGATGAAATACATGTCAATGTTCCTGTGGCTCAGTGGTAGAGCATTGTGTAAGCAGTACAAAAGGTTGTGGGTTCAATTCCCAGGAAACACACATGCTGATTAAAAAAATTAAAATAAAAAAATATATATTGCCTGAATGCACTGTAAGTCACTTTGGATAAAGGCATCTGCTAAATGCATAAATGTAAAAAAATAAAATAAAAAACAATTGTAAATGTAAAATGTCACTGAGTTTAGTCTTTAATTAGTTTCTTTGTTTAATGAGAGCTCTCTCTCTCTCTCTTGCCACTTGCTCCCTTGCAAACATACACCACTTACTCTAGGAACTTGAGATAGGCCTTTTGTTCAAGAGTTTGCAAACTGTATCACACAATTTATATTCCCAATTAGTATTTATTTTAAGCAAGCATGGTATAAAATCTCAATCATTATAAACAGCGAAGAATGAAAAGAGACTTTGTATGATTTTCTTTCTTCCCAGAACAAAACATTCTTTAGAACTGGGAAGAAATGGGTAAATGTACTGAAGCACTCAGACATGACAGCGATGATCAATTATGAATACACAATCAATGTATTTTACACTTAAAATAGATAACCCTCTGTCATTCTAAACCACAGATAAACGCAATCCTGGATCATCTTGCCTCACATTGCTCATAATTTACGAGGGGTAAACAATTAATCCTCTATATTTATAATCTGACATTTCACACTGTACATTCCTTTATCCTGGGTTAAAGTTTTTATTTGCATATTCATGGTGTCAGTGTCATTAATTGGACATATACACCACGCAACCTGTTTACATTATGGTTCATCCTCATATTATACTGTATATTGCGGAATAAAAAAAACTAAAACAACCCTTAAAACAACTTAAATTTAAGTTGTATAAGCTATATAAGTTTGACAAAGCAATGTGGGGTTGACTGTATACTCTCTATCAGTGGTATTATTCTGTCATATTACATCACAACTGATACAAAGACAAGTAACATTTTTCAAACGCTACTCCAATTTATCAAGCATGTCCACTGCTGCAAGTCTCAGCAGTGTCAGGAAAATAACACTATAGTGGTCCAGAACTTGTCTAATTTTAAATAAAATTGATTTATTAAATGGATTTACTTAGCCCTCAGGTACTTTCTTATGACATTTTGATCACACTTATTTTAATGAGCCACATGCTTATGTTGTCATTTATAGAATTGGTGTTTCATGAAGAATCTGAATGTCCATTCTTATAACTCTTTCTTTTTTCATTCTTACACCAGAAGATATAGTACCTGACATAAAAAGAACATTGCTTTGCAACAAAATAATGATTGCTAGGGCAGGGGTAGGAAAGTTCAGTCCTAGAGAGCCACTGTCTTGCAAAATTTAGCAGGGTTGGAGCTAAACTCTGCAGGACAGCAGCTCTCTAGGACAAAACTTTCCTATTCCTGTGCTAGGACAACTGTAAAGTAATTGTGACCAAGTCAAAGATGTTATTATAGTGTGTAATATAATATGCTGGAACATTGTATTGACTAATCACCGTTTATCTATTTTATAACCATTTTAGCAATTTTGTTGTTGGTAAATATTTTATATGCTTGATTAATGTCATACATGTACAGTCTTAAATTAGCATTATCATAATCAACTGAAATGCTATTTTCCTTGACTAAATTTGTCTTCTCAGAGTGTAATATCAAAGGAAACTATCATCACCTTCTCCCAGTGAAATTAGTATAGAATTTTATTCTGTCCAGCACATTAAATAGGAAACGTAAAACGAATAACTTAAAGTAATACTAATGAAAAATATGTAATTATGACTTTGCATTTCATAAGAATGTGGACCTTTCACGTAATAATCGGTGTGACGACATTAGGGGTCTAACTTGGGAACCTAATCATCTCTGAGTTTTTTTTTCTTCTCATATTTCAGCACACTGAAGATGCGTACGTGGATGGTTCATGCCCGTACTGCGAGGGCATGACCATGGCAACGCTGCGATTGCATCTCTCCATTCTTAAAGAGAAAGGAGGAGACCCCTCTGTCACTATCCACCCCGGTTTCTCTGCCACGAGCAGATGACTGCTGGCTTATGCTCTGGGAGATCTATTCTGGTTCCTTTCTTCCCGGAGGTGCATGAGGAAGTGACGAAATCGTGGACAGCCCTTTTACAGCCAGAAGTTTCTTGTCTACTTCCTCCGTCCTCGCTACCCTCAATTGTGGGGCGGCTAGGGGGTGTGTCGACATTCCTCCGGTGTAGAGAACGGCTGTGGTGCACCTGTGGAATCGTCTGCACCTCCTGTCCAAAGCCAGTAGGCTGTCAGCAGCTCTCGCTGCCAAAGCTTATAGTGCTGCGGGCCAAGCCGCCTCTGCCCTGCATGCCATGGCTATCCTGCAAGTTCACCAAGGCAAGGCCCTAAAACAAATGTACAAGGGTAGTACTGACCCGAGGTTGATGCAAGAGCTGCGCACGGAGACTGACTTTGCCCTCCGGAAGTCACGACGCTGTCCCTCGGGAAGGTGATGTCCACTCTGGTGGTCCACAAGCTCCATCTCTGGCTCAATCTGGTCGAGATGAGAGATGCTGACAAAGTGCCCTTTCTTGACACTCCCATCTCCCAGGCTGGCCTGTTCTGTGACACTGTTAAGGACAGTTCTCGGCAGTACAACAGCAGACTGAGGCCATATAGCCCATCTTGCCCTGACATGATCCTCCAGCTGCCTCCATTCCGTAGCAGGCCGGGTCTCAGCCTACTTGTTCCTGATGCTGAGACATTGTCAAGTCTGGCGTGTTGAGCCCCTCGCAGGAGGAGGATTTACAGAATTACAGAATCATGTTTTTTCTCTTCTGTGGTGGAAACAGGTCTCAGTTGCTTGTGCAAAACCCTGTCGGAATCATATTAATTTCAATTATTAATTACTTTCTGATTAGCTGCTGGACCAGTACATCTTAAGAAGTGGAGCTGGTTGATCATTCTTTTGTCCTTTATTAAAAATGTATTTAATTCACGGCAGGCTTGTGCATATTCAAACTTGGCATCATATCACATTCAATGTGTCAGGTTTTAGTTTGAAAATGTGAAATAAAATGTGTAGGCTATGGTGGAGGGAAGATTATAAGAGCTTAATTTTGGTATGTCACTTTGCTACTTCACTAGGAACAGTGCATTTGCTGTTCTTAATAATAATACTCATTTTAAATGGTCTCATGCAGTCCAGTAAATACCTATAGTGTCAGTCTTAGTATGCCCAGGGATAACCTACGTAACGAGTACTTGTGAGGATGAAATAATCATAGGATTTTCCAGTGTTTGCCAGGTCTGTCATACATTTTTGCATCCCTTTCTTGGGGCACAAAGCAGGCAAACTAGATGTTCATGACTAAGGCTGTTTTGCTTAGTTTTATACCTGTGAAATATACAATTGTGCTTAATTCTTTTGAATACACACTTTTTAAGTCATGGTCCACCACTATTTATATGAAGTTTTGTCTGTTATAGTTTTATAGTTATTACTATGAAATCATTAATTTCAGGTTTTCTTCTCTCCAAATACCACATAAAAAAAAAAAAAGTGATTGGTTGCTGTATATCAAATGGTCAAATGGTATATCAATTTTTTTCTGTCTAAGTGGGGAGTTCTTGGCCAGAATAAGCTGCATATTTTGCAAGTAAGTATTTTTATATTTTTCCAACATTTTCATATTTATGTAATTCACAATGCTTTATGGGATTGTAGGTCTTTCCCTCATTTAAGCCACTAAGTATATATTGTACCTTTGTAATTTTGGGCCGACTTTTTTTATTGTTATTATTTATTTATTTCAATCTTAGATTACAATCATTCAGATTTGCTAATGTTTTTACTGTTTCTGAAAATACTGCTGTAGTTCCACTAATTACTTAGACCAAGAACAAGTTATGCTTACTGCATAGTTTTTACATATAACCTCATATGTATTCAGCCTTCTTTTTCAGATTTTCTATTAATAATTGAACTTTTCAAACCCATCTCTCAGATTGGACTGTTAACATTAATTAACACCATTCAGACAGAAGAACAAAGCTAAAATAAGACATCTTAGTAATGCTGAGTTTTCGTGTCTTTGAATAAATTAAAATAAACCAATTAAATAATGAAGATAAAACCTCACCTCAGGAAGAGAAGATTTTATTTCAAGATAAATCTGTTTTTTCATATTCTGATTGAATATAACTATATATGTGGCCAGTGTTTTAGAAAACAGTGGGCTATGAGAGTAAACTTCTGTCAGACTAAAAGACAGACGACAGACATTATATACTTTTGGTATAGCAAGAAATTGGGGAATATTAGTAATGCATTGTAATGCAGGGAATTAGAAATATATATTATAAACAACGTACACACTGTAAACGGTATAAATTTAAAGGCAAATAAATATATAAGCCTTTTATATTGTATCATATATTATATTACATGATTATTACATTATATGATTAGTTCCCCAGTATGCTCAGTGATGGGGGAAAGAAAAAAATAAATAAATCTACTGCACATGTATTAAAACAGGTTATACAAACTTATGCATTTGCTAGAAAGGCAATGAATGGTGAATGTTTATCAAAACCTTTGTCTAGTCATTCATAATTTGCAGATTCGAATTCTTGTCTGATAAATGTCAGATGCATCTGTTATATTATTTTTCAAGTTTCTCTGCTTTTGCACAGAACAGCAAAATCAAAATATTCACACTACAATGTCCAAATGCCCGGACCACACATAAATTTACCTTCTCTCGGCTCTACAGCTTGTGCATATTTTTATTTCTTTAAACCCTGAAGTCAGCTCTCTCAAAAGCTGCATTCCTCATCAGACTGAGCAAATACAGCACTAAGATGAAGAACGAAATGAGATGGAGTGCAGATGTGAGAGTTATCAAAATACCACACTGGGGACTCAACTCACAGTTAAAACATTATTTTTCTCATTTTGCTGCTCTCTTTTTCCTCTCTTCTTTTAACGCCTCCACACTTGTAGCTGTCATACAGTATGTACTTGACACATCAAGTTGATCTAAATTTAAATTATTGGTAGGGGATATAGGCCCCTCTTAAGTGCAAATTTAATAAACATTTGCCTTCAAGGAAAATGTGGAATGGGAGAAGCAAGGATGTGGAGAAGATGGTTATTAATGTAATACATGATAGATTATTATAGATATAGCCTACACAATACATGTAGGCCTAATCAGCCCTGGAAGCAGACTCAGGTGATGGATTCATAATTTGTCTAATTCATTTATTTTTTATTTGCTTGATTATTTAAATCAAGTTGTTATTGTTATATTATTATTTTATTTGAAAAGACTTAATTTTTAGATTTTTGTTGTTGAAAACTGCTGATGGAATTCTGGTGGCAATGGTTCATCTCACTGTTAAATTAGGCTTGTTTTATCATGTTCTCCTTATCCACATAAACCTCTGTCTGAAAGAAAGAAAGGAAGGATAGATCAGCAGGAGTATGAGGATGGATCTCAGCAATACAAATGAATGATATTGTGTCTTTTAATAAAAATACAAATAAAATATTTCCATTTCAAACAGACTGTGACACACGTTAGACATACAAACCTAGCATTGGCAAATGTATCCGTGATGTGTCTCCCAAATTCCATATGAATATAACCAGGTTAGTCTGAAATGTCAGGGGAACTAAATTTAGTAGTCTGTAAGTCTCAGTTGAAACTTAAGTTTTGTAGATAATGGCTGGTTCATACAGAACACGCTGGTTTATGAAACGCCCAAGAGCAGCATGATTTTAAGATGTCATTATAAGTTAGTTATAAGTGAAATTTATAAGTTAAACAACAGCATTTCTGGTCCAATAATAATAATAATAATAATAATAATAATAATAATAATAATAATAATAATAATAATAATAACAGTCTTATAACTATCCATTACTTCGAACTTCAGTGACACATACTTGGCTGGGGCAGGTGTGTTAAATGCATTAATAACTTTAACACATTATTTTATTTCATGATAAATCACACTATATATATATATATATATATAATTGCTGCATGTTTATGCCTTTCAAAATATGCTTATAATAGTGGCTGTGGTGTTTCCATTGTTACTTGATACTTGAGTGAATGTCGGTGTTGATGTTTTACTATTGGGGTTAATACCACTTAAGTAAACACAGAATCAGGCTGGAGCTAGATTGCCTTACAATGTTTAAACACAGCTATGTATGTTATGTTTAAATATATTACAACAGTTGAAACCTCTCACTCATCATCATAGCCACATCTATGATTCGTTTACTTTAGGGAGATTCATGTGAAATTTGTCTCTAATATGCCTATTATAGGATACATGCAATTTTCTTATTACAAGCAACAAACTGCTCAAATCAGTATTGTTCTCATTCTGTTGTGTTTTGACTTTATTATTCAAATGAATGTTTCATGCAAGGAAATTCTCAATTACAGTCTTGTCAAAATATGCAGCAGTTCAATACAAGTTAAATCACTATGGTATCAACACAATTACTATTCAAAGCTTGTTGTTGATTATAATAATACAGACCATGCTTATGTAAAAAAAAT
The DNA here is from genome assembly GCF_018340385.1 of Cyprinus carpio. Lineage (NCBI taxonomy): Eukaryota > Metazoa > Chordata > Actinopteri > Cypriniformes > Cyprinidae > Cyprinus > Cyprinus carpio. Next base: position 9,518,887 of record NC_056589.1, read on the forward strand.
AATAATAATAATAATAATAATAATTATAATAATAATAAAAATACAAATAAACTCTCTTCTACCTCTCTTAGATATCCTGGTGAATGATCATTGTTCCAAATTGTAAAAACTTGACAATGTAAGCTTAATTTGGATTCTTATTTTATTGATTCTTATTTTGGTTCTTATTTGTCACAATGAGGTTGTTGTGGATGGATCCCAAGGCATTGCTACGCGGTTGATAATGTGTTTTAAATTGTTCTTAGCATGTTGGTATGCAGTTGCTAGGGCACTTAAAGTGCTAGAGGATTGATTATGTTCTCTGGATGATTGCTACAGGTCACTTTCAGATTTAAGTCTATTCTAGAACCTTAAGTATTTGTATTAGAACTGTGTCCAGAAGGCAGTACACGTAATTTTTTTTTTTTTCAACAAAACCGAAAACACACCAGTCAACAACTGTCTTGGCATTTAATTGCTCACAAGTGATACTGGCTGTGTTTTATCTTAAAGGATGTAAATGCAGGCTAACATGCCATGCCATCAGTGCATAAAACAAGTCCATGTTAGCTGGTTATTTACATCAGAAAGTATTATTTTTTTTTTTTTACTATAATGAATGCCTTATACTAATTGCATGAATAGGTCTAGAACATAATTTTAACTTATTACATGCAAACAAATTTGAAGTTTCCTCAAGTCCTGTTGTGCAGTGGTGTTAAATGAAGAGGCAAAGTCCTCACTTTTTTTTTTGTTTGCGCAAATGTAAATTCATGTATCAGTCACATTTTCTTCTTCAAATAAAAATTACTTCCACTATCAGAAAAAATGAGAGAGAGAGAGAGAGAGAGAGAGAGAGAAACAATCAATTCTGTTTTATATTTTTACATTACCAATGTAATCAATATTCTATTTAAATCTCATCAAGTTAGTGTTTTTAAGCATTTTACATTTATTCCAAAATAACTCAAGGCTATCTATTTTAATTGTGGACTTATGTTCAGGAATTCCTTTTAATAGTTTAGAATAGTTAAGAATTTCAAAGCTAGGTAAATATTTGTCACAGCCACAGAGATTTACTTTAAATTTCACCAAGCTCACTCACTAAAAACTCCCACAGATCATGTTTTAAGCCCATTTCAAGTCTTTTTTTGACATAAAAAAGTGGCTCTGTGACTCCCACTGTAACTTTACCCACTGGTGTTGCTGTTGGACAGTGTTTCTTTAGAAAAAGAAGTGACATACTCTTTTTACAGTATTTTCATATTTATTTTTGTAGTACAATTTTTTTTTCTCATCCAATCTTTTGAGGAGGCACCCTTGATATAGGATACAATTACAGCTATAATTATTCCCAGGTAAGTAAAACATAGGTACAATTGCAAACAATAGTGTGGGCTCCATACAATTACATTTCTGAAGACGTTTTTATGTACCAACCCCCAATAGAAGGCTGATATGATCACCTTTCTGTCTCCTCCTCCTACTACTGTACTAATAGAAGCTTGATTCATACTGATGAACACAGCCTACTTGGACAGTTAAATCTCAATTTTGTGAACTGTCCCCCTTGACTTTTTTGTGTAAACAACATGCACATATGTTTTTTTTTTTTTTTTTTTTCTGAGATGCTGGTGATAGTGTGAGATCTTGTAGTACAGTGGTGTATGTATAGTAAGACCTTTTACAGCAATTGAATGGTTGAAATACAGAGGTTTGTGCTACTGTCATCAGTCTGTGAATTTTGATCAGATTTTACTTTTTGATAGGATCCATCTGCCTCTGTGGAGAAAAGGAGAGAAGTGGTCCTGAGATGCCTGATTGAGTACATGGAGAAGAGACAGGAAGACCTCATCGGTGTCCACCACGTACCTGTATGTGTTGGGCTTAAAGCTACTTGTCTATTTTTATGTCTGTATGTATTAATACTGTGATGATATTTAAACTCTGTAGCTTAATAAACACTAATGTGATAACCAATCAGGTACAGGCAAGGAGAATTGCATTGTTTTATTGTAATGCATCCCTTGAACCAGAAAAAGACAACACTCATGCTACAGTGAATCGTGATAGTTTAGTACCCACACTCTATGGTAGTGGTTCCCAATCCTATTCCTGGAGAACTGCACATTTTAGATGTTTCCCTATTCAAACACACCTGATTCAACTCATCAGCTCATTAGTGAAGACTCCAAGACAGGGGTATCAAACTCAATTCCTAGAGGGCCAGAGCCCTGCATAGTTTAGATCCAACCCTAATTAAACACACCTGATCCAACTAATCAAGTCTTCCAGGCTTATTTGAAAGCTACATGGTATGTGTGTTAAAGCAGGGTTGGAACAAAACTCTGCAGGGCTCCGGCCCTCCAGGAATTGAGTTTGACACCCCTGCTCCAAGACCTCAAATGTGTGTGTCAGATAAGAGAGACACCAAAAACGTGCAATGTTAGGGGTTCTCCAGGACCAGGACTGGGAACCACTGCTCTATGGCATAGTCATGGTAGACTTCACTCTGGTCACATGCTCTAATCAAAGTATCTGTCTAGTATCCACCACCTTTAGCAACAAAAGTACAATTTTGACTTTGTGTCTTATCTGTCTTGTACCTGTCTGCTACATTCATCTCATTACCTTTTTGTCTGACCCAACTCTTGTTTCTTTTTTGTCTCCACCAAAAGAGTTGTGATGAAACAGAGGTGCACGCTGAGCTTGGCAATTGCAAACTGAAAATGTACATGTGCCATCAGCCCAACATGATTGGGATTATCATAGAAGGACAGCCCGTGGTCAGAGATGTGCCAAACCTGTTGAAAGCATGCTGTCTCCTGTTTGGACTTACCTATGCCCTCGACCTCAAGTATCCCTCAAAACTGGTGTATATTTTTGAGATATATCAGAGGCTTTATGTGGGATTGGACCCCATGTTTTCTAAGCCATCATCCAAGTATGCAAATCTCCTCACCAAGTTGTTTTAGATGATTTCTCAATGGCATCTGGCAATGTTTGCCATCATTTGAAAAAAAGTCAATCACTTTGGTAGCAGTGTTAATTTCGTTAACGAAGAAAAAAATATTTGTTAACGAACATTATTTTCTGTGACTAAGATGAGATGTTGACGAGCTAAAAAATAATATCTGATGACGAAATTGACAAAATTTATGCTGCGTCTTCGTTAACTAGACGAGACTGGACTATAATGTGATTTGAGGACTACCGGACATTCAAAATGCATCCTATAGGCTATTGTCCTTCAAAATGTAATTGGATTGCGATCAGATAAGGGGCGTTTGCATATCTAGTCAGTATAGCAGCCGCAGTGGATGGATAGGCTATTTAAACGCGAACTAGCAATCTGAAACAATGGCCCCAGCACCCGAAGGGGTAGAGATAAGGTAACCCGATGTCCCGTTTTTCTCCACTTCATCAGTTCTCAGCACTCAAATACACCCACAGCAGTCCAAATGTTTATCGTGTAGAGTATCTCAAGTAAATACAGTAGGTTATGGATTAAGTGAACGTGAACAGGTGGGTGAAAACTGAGCGTGTATCAGTATTTCATGCATGCATTCAGTCTTAAATGGACAGCATTCCAAATTAAATACCTATCTGTCATTAATGTTAACCAACAAAAAATGTTAAATAAATGTATACATGTTAAGTAAAACCTACTGTATCTGAAAAATTTGAAATCTGAAAAAAGTTTAATTTGTATCTCTATTGTATTTGTCTTATTGTGCTATATATATATATATATATATAATATATATATATATATATATATATATATATATATATATATATATATATATAAAATTATATATAATTTTATACATTGCTCCTTTTTCACAACTGTTAAAGGGATAGTTCACCCAAAAATGAAAATTGTCAATTTATTCAAGTGTTTCCAAATTTATTCCTTGTTTCAAATTTCTCATAAGCTTAATTGATTTGGTCTAAAGAGAGAAGAATGAATGATTATTTTAGTTTGAAGACTACATATAAAATAGCTACAAAAAAAATCAATTTTGGTAACCACAATTTGGCTAAAAGTATTGACTTAAAAGTAATGACTAAAAGTTGACAAAAATGCAATGACTTTTCGTCGACTAAAACTATGAAAGACTGAAATGACTAAGACTATTATGCATTTTCGTCTCAAGATAAAGACTAAGACTAAATCAAAAATGCCTGCCAAAATTGACACTGTTTGGTAGGTGAGTTTACCAAATTCCAACTTAAATGTACTGTAACATAATCAGATAATCTGATAATCTTCAGGGTGGTATAAATATTTGTCTCTGAATTTCACCAGTATTTTGATTTAAAATATTTAAAATTGAGCAGCACATCAAAACAGCACAGCAGATCACATAACAAGCGCTCAGGGTCATTTGTAAGGCTGCTATTCATAGACTATAGCTCAGCTTTCAATACTATAGTTCCCATCAAGCTAGCTTCCAAACTCATGGACCTCGGCCTGAATTCTTCCCTCTGCAACTGTATTCTTGATTTCTTCACTGGTAGACCTCAAGTGGTGAAAGTAGGCCAGTTCACCTCCAACTCCATCACCCTGAACGTGGGAGCTCCACAGGGCTGTGTCCTGAGTCACCTGCTCTACTCTCTCTACACACATAACTGTGTGTCTTCCCACAGCTCCACATCGATTATCAAATTTGCTGATGATACTGTGGTTCTGGGCCTCATTTCCAACAATAATGAAGCCGCATACTTGGATGAGGTAGAGAAACTCACATCATGGTGCCAGGACAATTGTCTCTCTATGAATGTGAGTAAAACTAAAGAGGTGATTGTGGACTTCAGGAAGAGGCAGCAGCGGCCCTACCCTCCTCTTATGATCAGCAGGACCCCTGTGGAGAGGGTGAGCAGGACCTGACTTGGACTACCTACATTCAAACACAGGTTAATAAAGCCAGGCAAAGACTGTACCATCTGCGACAGCTGAGAAAATTCAGGGTCTCACCAACAATCCTAAAAAAACTTTCTATTCAGGGGCCATAGAAAGTGTATTGACTCAGTGTATGTCAGTGTGGTATGGGAAGAGCTCTAGTCAAGACTGCAAGCCCTGCAGGACTTCTACCTCAAACGCTGCAAAAGCAGAGCTGTTCAAATCATCAAGGACTCAAACCACCCTAGTAACGGTCTTTTCACTTTGCTGCCATCTGGTAAGTGCTTCCGTAGCCTGATGGCAAAAACTGAGAGACTTAGGAGAAGTTTCTTCCCCCAGGGAATCAGGCTCCTAAACTCAAAACCAGCCTCTTAACATCAACATGACTCCACTTAATAATCACTTAATCAGTAAGATATTTATCATTCTCTACCTCATAATGACATATTGACAGTGTCACAACCTGTATGCACATTCGCCTCTTGTACATTCCTGTGTATCTTAATATTTAAGACTACAGTATAATGCACATATACACATTCGCCTCTTGTACTTTCCTGTGTATCTTAATATTTAAGACTACAGTATACTTTCATGCACATTTTATTTTCTATTCTATATTTAATTCTACAGTACACTTTTTTAATTATACTTTATTCTTATATTTTTATTGTTTACTTTTATTTCATTTTTTCATACCTATATTTATGTATATTTTCCTCTGTGTTGTATTCTTTAATAATTGCACTGTTCATGGAGCGGACCTGACTCACATTTCACGGCTGGTTATATATTTTCTATATAATAGTTTATGCAACGAATAAAAATCTTGAATCTTGAGGTAAATAAACAAACCCGATTCCAAAAAAGTTTGGACACTGTACAAATTGTGAATGAAAACAGAATGCAATGATGTGGAAGTTTCAAATTTTAATATTTTATTCAGAATACAACATAGATGACATATCAAATGTTTAAACTGAGAAAATGTATCATTTTAATGGAAAAATAAGTTGATTTTAAATTTCGTGGCATCAACACATCTCAAAAAAGTTGCGACAAGCCATGTTTACCACTGTGTGGCATCCCCTCTTCTTTTTAAAACAGTCTGCAAACGTCTGGGGACTGAGGAGACAAGTTGCTCAAGTTTAGGAATAGGAGTGTTGTCCCATTCTTGTCTAATACAGGCTTCTAGTTGCTCAACTGTCTTAGGTCTTCTTTGTCGCATCTTCCTCTTTATGGTGCGCCAAATGTTTTCTATGAGTGAAAGATCTGGACTGCTATGGAATTACATTTGGTTCAATAAAAATTAACGTAACTTTATAAAACTGATTGTAGATTTTTAGTTAAATATAAAAAATTTAACACCTGACAAACTCTTGATATGATTTTGAGAATGTGATATAAGGTATTATATAATTATCTTAATTTTAACAGGCTCTTCAAATATGCTTCATTATTTGTTAATGTTTTTCAAAGATTCGTTTTCGGTAATCGTGGATTCTGAATGCATTGCCACAGATTTCGCTTACGCTTCGCAGCTTTTTGTTTGGTGTTTTGACACAAACCTCTCGTGGGGGCGGGCTTAACAGTGATCTACTCTGATTGGATAGTGAGCTTTTGATGGACAGGTGCTCTCTAACCGGGAAGTACAGACGCCACTCAGTGGCGCGCATATTGGAAAGCTCTCGCGGTGATTAAATCTGGTCTCTACCGCAAAAATTCTTTTTCACAGACAAAGTGAAAGAAATTTATTTTAAGCTCAAACACAGGTTCTACCCTGTAAATTAGTTTATACAAAGATTTAAATCTGACATTGATTTTACAAGCTCTTTTTGTTTGAGTTCTGAAGAAACTGTACACTTATTTTGGTCATGGCACTACACTCTGAAACTTTGGGATGATATTGGTGTGTTTGTCAAGTAAGATTTTGCCAGGCTTCTCAGTACATATGAAAAACATTATGCTTGGGTATTATGACTCTGACCCCACAAACGAAAATATCAGTTTTGTTATTAATTTAAATTTTTTCCTAAACAAATTTCACATTCACAAATGCAAATTCTCCAACTGTAAAAAGAAAAAGATTTGTATGCAATACATCGTGCCTTGTATTACTAAATATGTAAATAATATTTGACCTTCGATCGTCTCAGTTTGTTATGATGAGCTCTCAGGAGAGACACGGAGCAGCATCATCTTCCTCCTCCGCTTGTCATTCAAGGCAGCTTGAAGTAAGCTTGTGTGACTGAAGTAACCAATAACATCGATACAAGTTTTATTCATGTTACAGTGTGCAGCAGTTCGTTGCAGGTTATTATTGTCATTCAGTAACACAAGCTTACTTCAAGCTGCCTTGAAGGACAAGAGCTCATCTTTACAGACTGAGATGATCGAAGGCCAAATATTATTTACATATTTAGTAATACAAATCCCCGCGAGAGCTTTCCAATATGCGCGCCACTGAGTGGCGTCTGTACTTCCCGGTCAGAGAGCACCTGTCCATCAAAAGCTCACTATCCGATCAGAGTAGATCACTGTTAAGCCCGCCCCCACGAGAGGTTTGTGTCAAAACACCAAACGAAAAACTGCGAAGTGTAAGCGAAATCTGTGGCAATGCATTCAGAATCCACGATTAGCGAAAACGAATCTTTGAAAAACATTAACAAAGAATGAAGCATATTTGAAGAGCCTGTTAAATTTGTGCGGCTGAGTTCATTTTTTTTTCATTTTCATTGTGTTTTTCTTCTTTTGTAATGGCATATTTTTGATAGTTTCTGAAAAAGTTACATTCAGTTTTATAAAGTTACGTTCAGTTTTATAAAGTTACGTTCAGTTTTATAAAGTTTCCTTCATTTTTATAGAAGCAAATGTAATTCCATAGACTGCAGGCTGGACATTTCAGTACCCGAACCCTTCTTCTACGCAGCAATGATGTTGTAATTGATGCAGTATGTGGTCTGGCATTGTCATGTTGGAAAATGCAAGGTCTTCCCTGAAAGAGACGATGTCTGGATGGGAGCATATGTTGTTCTAGAACTTGGATATACCTTTCAGCATTGATGGTGCCTTTCCAGATGTGTAAGCTGCCCATGCCACACGCACTCATGCAACCCCATACCATCAGAGATGCAGGCTTCTGAACTGAGCGCTGATAACAACTTGGATTGGCCTTGTCCTCTTTAGTCCGGATGACATGGCATCCCAGTTTTCCAAAAAAAAACACAGACCACAGAACAGTTTTCCACTTTGCTACAGTCCATTTTAAATGAGCCTTGGCCCAGAGAAAATGCCTGCGCTTCTGGATCATGTTTAGATATGGCTTCTTTTTTGACCTATAGAGTTTTAGCCAGCAACGGCGAATGGCATGGTGGATTGTGTTCACCGACAATGTTTTCTGGAAGTAATCCTGAGCCCATGTTGTGATTTTCATTACAGTTGCATTCCTGTATGTGATGCAGTGCCGTCTAAGGGGCCGAAGATCACAGGCATCAAGTATGGTTTTCCGGCCGTGACCCTTAAGCATAGAGATTGTTCCAGATTCTCTGAATCTTTGGATGATATTATGCTCTGTAGATGATGATAACTTCAAACTCTTTGCAATTTTTCTCTGAGAAACTCCTTTCTGATATTGCTCCACTATTTTTCGCCGCAGCATTGGGGGAATTGGTGATCCTCTGCCCATCTTGACTTCTGAGAGACACTGCCACTCTGAGAGGCTCTTTTTATATCCAATCATGTTGCCAATTGACCTAATAAGTTGCAAATTGATCCTCCAGCTGTTCCTTATATGTACATTTAACTTTTCTAGCCTCTTATTGCTACCTGACACAACTTTTTTGGAATGTGTAGCTCTCATGAAATCCAAAATGAGCCAATATTTGGCATGACATTTCAAAATGTCTCACTTTCAACATTTGATAGGTTATCTATATTCTATTGTGAATAAAATATAAGTTTATGAGATTTGTAAATTATTCCATTCCTTTTTTACTCACAATTTGTACAGTTTCCCAACTTTTTTGGAATCGGCTTTGTATTTCAGCACTATATCCTCTAATATTTTTATCAAAAGCCAAATGCATTTTATTCAAGCCCTTTCAGCTCTGGTGCTTTCTCTCTCTCTCTCCGGGTGCGCGCCGGTGCCAAGTTCAAGAGCTGCGGATGACATGGTTATTTTAACAACAACAACAACAGAAACAACAAAACACAGCAGAAAACAACAATGCTGCATATATAGTTCTGTCATGACAACTCTCGGAGAGATTGGCGTGGTAATGTACATGACTATGTCAATGTATTTGGTCTTGGCAGAATAGATCTGCTACTCTGCTGTTGCTGTGACAGAGCAAGTACAGAGACTTACTACTGCCAGTACATCCACAACATGCTGCTGAGCATGTAAGAAATATTGCTGTTGCAAATATAACATACATGAAATAACCCCCACAAAGCAAGAGACATAGAAGGAACAATACAAGCCAAAACAAGAACAAAACACCCCCTAACAAGCAGATCTATCGCCTAGATACATGTACTGCTGCTGCTCTGAAGAGCCATGTGAACTGCATTTATTGCTATCTATGTGTGCCTGGACTACCACACCGACTGGCTTTACACTAGTGGCCTATGACTATGTTAGCCTTGGCTACCATGCCAACCATTTTAACAATAGTGGAATATGGTTATGTGAGCCTTGGCTACCACGCAGACCGGCTTAACAATAGTGGGCTAAGGCTTTGTGAACCTGGGCCACTACGCCAACCGGTTGGCTAGGGGTTTGTGTTAATGGGCCACTACGCCAACCGACTTAACTCTAATGAACCTGAGCAAATATCATAATTAGTAATTTGATAACTGCTGTTGCTTTCTCCACTTCTCCACTTCATCGTCCCAGTGACACTATAACTCATAATAATTAAGACAGACATCTGATGCACTATAAAAGTTGTCAAAGATGTGTAATTAACAAAATGGATATATGTTGCAATCTGATAGATAAGACCCCAGCACCCACCTGAGCAAATCATAATTTAGTAATTTGATAACTGCTGTTGCTTTCTCCACTTCTCCATTTCATCTGTCCCAGTGACAGTATAACAGCTTGTTAATTCATATTTGTGCAATGATAAGACAGACAAGTTATCTGATGCATGCCATTTTGCATGCAGATAAAAGTTGTCAAAGTTACAGTGCGCAAAAACCCCTGGATGGACTGACCTGAATGATGTTCTTTCTCCATTTTCATTTATGATTTTATTTGTACATTTATGGATTATGTAGCATGGAGTGAGAAAATGTTGTTTATATGTCAGTGATGGGTATTTATATTATTGTGATGGGTGCATGTTTATTCAAGCTGATTGCTGATGAAAATGAAAACATCGACCTTAGAAATAACGAACGTGAACACTGGGATAATCGCCGATGTATATGGTGAGCCCCTGTTTAAATGCATACACGAGAATGCATATTCAATTTAACCTGTTTCATGTCCATTACTATCGGCATGTCATCAGAGCAATTACATATCCTCTAAACTGTGTTTTGCTCCAGCTGTATAAACATGGATGCTAAATGCTGCTGCTAATATGCTTAATATTCGTTCATGCATACAATGCAAACTGCTAACATGACACTTAGTTAAACTTGATTGGGGTTGCTCATTTTTGAATTCAGTTAGGCAGACCACACAATGTTGAGCAGCGAGCTCATAGGCTACCAATACAGGAGAGAACCAATCAGCTGTGCCATGTGATAATTATGTCATTACGTCAGATTGAGTTAGACCTATTGGACTGCGTCAGAGTTTCATGTCAGAACTCATTTTTTTCATACTATCTATTTATCTTACTATAACCTATGACTCTGACTGTTCAAACCAGATGTGAGAAGACCTTTCATAATCTGTAGGCTAAGAACATTTAAAAATAATTATGTAATTATAATTGGGAAAATTGTTGTTAGATGGCTATGATAGAACTTAAACGTTGAAATTACTAGTTATCTTTCTTTTCTGCTCAAGATGAGAATGTTTTGATTATTGTAGCTACATTGTTTTTAGATAATGCTTTTAAGTTGACTAAAATATTAAAATAGTAGATTTCAGGAGGAAAACCCTGAACTGAAACTGTATTTTTTTTTTCTGTCACATGACCTCACATGTATCTAAATGTAAAAACGCAATACATGTAAAAAGGTTTTTTTTTGTTTTTTTTTTCTCCTCGGACCTCTGCTTGGAAGTAAATACAGAGGCTGCACCTTGGAACTTTAATTGAATACCCCTGACTTATATAATAAATACGGGTGGACTTCCTGGTGGAGCTTGCTGGCTAACTCTCATATGTGTGCGAAGAAGGCCAGAAAAGAACATTGAGAACATTGCTTCGGACACAACCCTCCACACCTAGCCCTGCAAAAAGAGTTTTGTCAAACACCAATGTGTCACATATGCCACTGTACATGTGTTCACTGCTACAGTACACAGTGTGGTAAATGCAGACGGGAGATACCATGGCAGTGCCAGGATTGTGAGTGATTGCTGGAATGTACTCACTCATTTAATATTATTTGTAAATATGTGTACAAATGGTTTTCTTTATTTTTTTTTACTTTTTATCAATAAATCTCAGCAACAAAGGAAAAAAAAAAAACATGTGTTTGATTTCTCCCTAAGATGGCAAAGTAAACAGTTTTCCTTGAAGTGGTTCAAAAAGGCCCCACAGATTTACATAACAAAAGCACTGTTCACAGCTGAATAAGGATATTAGCCTAAAGCCTTCCAGCCCATCAGTCCTGCGGGCCATAGGTAGAAAAGCCAAATGGCTGCTCTCTGGGACTTCTAGTGTAGCCATTAAATGACTTCAGACTCGACTCGGTCTCATGACCAAAAACTCGAGACTTGACTCAGACTCCAGCAATAAAAATTTCAGACTTGACTCGGACACTAGGTTAAAGATTTCAGACTTCACAAAGACTCCAACTTAAAGACTTGTGAACAATCTTTGGGGTGAAGCTGGCAGAGCAGGAAATCAGGGACAGATCCGACAGTATGGGTGGAACTGAGGACCACCACGACGGAGCAGAAGACCACCGTGGCGGAGCAGAAGACCACCAGAGCCAGACAGAAGAACAGATCGATCCCCACGGCGGAGCAGAAGACCACCATGGAGGAGCAGAAGGAACAGAAGCCCACCAGTGCGGAGCAGACGGGACAGAAGCCCTCCACCACGGCAGAGCCGATGGAACAGAAACCTCTGGTAGAGACTGGGACCTAGGGAAAACTGAGACACAAGAAACAGACTGAGCATATATGGTCTCAAGGACCAAGGCAGGGAACACAAAAAGTTCATCAACAGGCTCACTGACTGGAACTGAGCAAGCAGACCATTCAACATTGAAATCATTGGTAAATACTGGTTGAGTAGGCAGTTCACAACTAGACTCATAGATTGAAACTGGACTGGTAAGCATTTTATAACCAAAATCAGTAATGCTCTCTGTAGCGCGTTTCATCGCTGTTACTGATGAGACCTACCACAGTTGTGTCATCCGCAAACTTGATTATGTGGTTGGAGCTGAACTTGGCAGTGCAGTCGTGGGTCAGCAGCGTGTAGAGGAGTGGTGTGATGAGAAAGCATTGTTGTGGGGCTGTTGTGATTGTTGTGGTGGTTGTTGGTGTTTTGTGTGTGACGGACTGACTGAGGTCTTCCAGTTAGAAAGTCCAGGATCCAATTACAGAGCGAATTGTTAAGGCCCAGCAGGTTTAGTTTATTAATGAGCTGTTGTGGGATTATTGTGTTGAATGCTGAGCTGAAGTTGATGAACAGCATTCTGACATAGGAGTCTCTGGATGATCAATTTCTGGAGGTTCTCCAGGTGGTCCAATTCCCCATATGGGAAATGCAGCAGACAAGGGGATTACTTCTGGGACAAAAGGGTTTGAGAGCGCTGGTTTAGGGATATCAGCAGCACGTGTTGACACCAGTGGTGGGTCCTCCACAATGGATGCCAGTCTGGGATAAGGAAGAACAGTGCTTGAGGATCTGGCTGTGATAGACAGGAAGTGACAGGACTCTGAGCAAACAGCTGTGATGTGACTTGACACTGGATGATCAGCTGAGACGTGATGAGACTGAGCGAACAGCTGCGACGTGACTTGACACTGGACAATCAGCTGAGATGTGATGAGACTCTGAGCGAACAGCTGTGACGTGACTTGACACTGGACAATCAGCTGAGATGTGATTTGACTCTGGACAATCAGTTGTGACGTGACTTGACTCTGGACGATCAGTTGTGATGTGATGACTCTGGACGATCAGCTGAGATGTGACTTGATTCTGGACGATCAGCTGAGACGTGACGAGACTCTGAGTTAACAGGTGCGACGTGACTTGACACTGGATGATCAGCTGAGATGTGACTTGACTCTGGATGTTCAGTTTTGACGAGACGTCTCTGGACGATCAGCTGATATGTGACTTGACTGGATGATCAGCTGAGACATGACTTGACACTGGACGATCAGCTGAGATGTGACGAGACTGAGCAAACAGCTGCGACATGATGAGACTCTGGACAATCAACTGTGACGTGACTGGACTCTGGACGATCAGCTGTGATGTGACTGGACTCTGGACAATCAGAAGTAATGTTACTGGACTCTGGACGATCAGCTGAGATGTGACTTGACTTTGGATGATCCTGTGCATATAGCGCTTCATAGTTTCATATTTTGGCCAAGTGTATTAAACAACAAGAAAAACTATAGCACCCATATAGCTACAATAATAGTTATAACCTGTAAGTAGATGAAAGTTTTTAATGCAATGCACTTGCAGTTATACAGGTATCCAAGGGCAGGCTTTAAGATGGTTTAAATCCTACCTGTCTGATCGCTACCACTTTGTATATTTAAATGGGGAGTCATCTCATTTACCACCAGTTAAATATGGAGTACCACAAGGATCTGTCCTAGGTCCTCTGCTATTTTCAATATACATGTTGCCCCTTGGTAATATCATTAGAAAATACGGGATTAGTTTCCACTGTTATGCTGATAATACTCAACTATATATCTCAACGAGACCAGATGAAACTTCTAAATTATCTAAGCTAACAGATTGTGTTAAAAATGTAAAAGATTAGATGACCAATAATTTTCCCCTATTAAATTCAGATAAGACAGAGATATTACTTATTGGATCAAAAACATTACACATAATCTCGTAGATTACAATTTGCAATTAGACGGATGTACTGTTACTTCCTCTACTGTCAAAAATCTGGGTGTTTTATAAGACAGTAATTTGTCTTTTGAAAATCATATTTCCCATGTTACAAAAACAGAATTCTTCCATCTTAGAAACATTGCCATGCTACGAAACATGTTACCTGTTTCTGATGCAGAAAAGCTAATTCATGCATTCATGACCACTAGACTGGATAATTGTAATGCACTGCTAGCTGGTTGTCCTGCATCCTCAATAAACAAGCTACAGGTAGTACAAAATGCAGTGGCTAGAGTCCTAACCAGGTCAAGAAAATATGATCATATTACCCCAATTTTACAGTCTCTGCACTGGCTACCTATTAAGTTCCGTATCAGTTGCAAAATATTATTACTTACTTATAAGGCCCTTAATGGTTTAGCTCCTGCGTACCTAACTAGTCTTCTACCACTCTACAATCCATCATGCTCCCTGAGGTCACAAAATGCTGGACTTTTGGTAGTACCTAGGTTAGCAAAGTCCACTAAAGGAGGTAGAACTTTTTCGCATTTGGCTCCCAAACTCTGGAATAGCCTTCCTGATAATGTTCGGGGTTCAGACACACTTCTCTGTTTAAATCTAGATTAAAAACACACCTCTTTGGCCAAGCATTCAAATAATGCATCTCATAATTTTGGAATGCAGTTATATTTGATAAAATGCGCATTATTATTCTTTAGCTTGAGTTAAACTAATTAATTTTACTTGGCTGGAACAGCAGCTACACTAATTATGTCTCTATTTGTTTCTCTGTCCTGCCACGGGATTTACACAAGCTCCAGTCTGGATCCAGAACACCTGAGAAGAGATGATGCCAACCCCTTAGATGACCTCAGATGATGCTAACCCAGAGACAACATACAGAACTACCATATTTTGCTATAAGTTTGATTGCAAAATTGCTGTTAATAGTGTTAATCGTCTGTTTGTTTACGTCTTTTATTGATTTTTCCGAACATTTCTGCCGTATGCACATAAACTGATATCTGTCATCACTGATAAGCTACTACTAAATATTGTAGAAACGTAATTTTCTGTAAAGTTGCTTTGCAATGATTTGTATCGTAAAAAGCGCTATACAAATAAACTTGAATTGAATTGAATTGAACTTGCTTCCTCAGATACAGCCATTCTAATGACAGTCAAAACACAGATCTCCGTCATATGCTGGTCAAAAACCAACTCCATTTATTGTTAAGTGCAAGTGTCTGATAAAGCCACAATACCATCTCTGACGACGTTTAAACGTTATCTTTTTCTATCTTTTTTTCCTATATTTCAGTGCTTAGTGTTGTGCCATTGGATTCAACCCCACTGATGGACCCATATTAAGTGTGTTTAATTACTATGCAATAACATAAAATGAATTGATACAATGCACATATTGTGAATGTACATGTTTTACATGGTACTTTATTTAAAAAAAGTACATTTACATAATGATGTACGTAATAAAAACTGAATATAATTAATTTCTGTAATTACATCTGTAATTGAACTGTTGATCCTTTACCCTAACCTTAACCTTACCATTCCACAAAACCTCTCCCTCCAAAAAACTGCATCTAGTACACTGTATTCAAATACACCTAATATAAAGTGGGAGCCACAATCTTTATTTCCATGATGTCAAATACCTCCTATGATGTTGTAAATCATTTATCTCAACTTCAATCAAAAGCAAAGGAGTGCTGTAAAAAAGCTCAGAAAAGACAACTTTGGAGCTACAATAAAAACTGACCTGAAGCTTCCTTTAATGAAAAAGACTGTGTCTGGCTAAAGAATTTCCCCCAATCCAGGGCACAATACAACTTCAGTGCAAAACTTGCACAAAGATGGAAGGGTCCTTATCGCGTAATAAAGCAACTGGGACCATTGAATTATCAGGTAGCACTGAAGTCCACTGGGGAAGATGTTCGCACTGTGCATGTCAGTAATGTGAAACCATGCTTTCCCACCGCCGAAGAGTTGGAGGTCCAGGAGAAGAAAGACTTCTGGAAATATCCCAAGATTCCCCTGAAGAGGATGAAGAATTCTTGGGATTAATCATTGAGTTCAAAACTATTTTACAACCTTGGGTTGTTTACTCAAGGGGGGGATAGTGTGGCAGTATGAAAAAATGTATGAGGAATTTTAATGTGGACGAGCAGAGGAGGGAAATCAATTATCCGGAATTGGGGAAATGTGTATGTAGCTGCAGGAGAGCGCAGCAGTAATTAGCAGAGAGATACAGATCACCTGAATCGAGTCAGATGCTGTCGCTGCATTGTGGAGACCTCACTGTGTTTGGGCAGGGTGGATTGCTACGAGTTGCCGGGCGATCGTTTGAGTGTGTGTGTGCTGAACCTCTGGACACCAGCTGCAGAGCGAAGCAAGTCTCTTAGGCTGACAAGTGCGAATGGGATCTCAAGGTGAATTGCTGCTGTTCATCTCTTAAACTTGTTAAGAAAACTTCCCCCCTGCCATTAGCGGCCAGCAATCCACTCGTATCTCAAAACACACACACTTTTTTTTTTTGTCACATACAAACATCACAGACATCCACAAACATTAATGTACACACTTTCATGAAATACTTAAAGTTAGTAATCCTTGCTGTTTGGTATTTGTATTATCTACAACTATAATCAAGTGTTTAATAATGTTTTAAATCCACATGTCTGATTGTCCACATGATCAAAGAATTCTATATTTAATGTTATCTTCCTTTTTTTTTTTTTTTTTTTTTTTTCCTCATTACTACCTAATGAGAACACTAATGAGTGTTGAATCTGCTGAGGTTTACATGCATCAGTGAAACTGCTACTGTACCTTAGAGACACCTTCCATTTTTCTTTCAAGTTTTATTTCCTTGTCATTGTTGGACTACAAAATCGGTGGAAAGTCTACGTATATTGGAACTTGACCACAAAGCTTGTTTTGTTTCTTTTGTTTTTTATATTTTTTGAACTTTGGTGGATTGTTAAAAATATGAATGTGAACCAAAGTACTAAGTTTTTTGTTTGATTCCTGAGGTTGAAAATATCTCTGTGAACTTGCATTGTTTGATTCCATATTGATTGTTGAAAATATCTCTGTGAAACTGAGGTTGCATTTGCTTTAAACTATGAACCTGAACTTTGTTCGTGTGGACATTTCATTCAAATTAATTTTGTAACCGGTGGCTTAAAGAGCTATTCTGGGTAAAATGGTATATTTGACAAGACTGAGCTTGTCTGGCACCCGAACTAATCCGATCAGATTGTTAATTAGTTTATTTTTTATATATATATATATATATATATATATATATATATATATATATATATATATATATATATATATATATATATATATATATATATATGTATATATATATTTAATATAGTTAATATTATCTCCTTAATCTGACAGAAATTTTCTTAGCGCCCGCCACCGCTGCAGTGGCTTTACACCTGAGATTTCACACATTTATATACTGTAATGTCTGAAGTATTTTAGATGCCAACCTGTTAATGTTGGTTTTTGCTTGATGTTTATGTTGTATTGAAATGGAGGAGTATATGATTGATTGATGCATAAATTTAGTCGCAATTTTCAGTGGCAGATGGGAGAACACGTGTAGTTCCTTATCAGAAATGATGCTATAAAAATGATAAACAGAGAGCATTTTTTTGTTTTTCTTCTTCTTCTCTTTCTTTATTTTGACTGCATGAGCTGGCCTCATTTTTTCTTGTTCATTCATTCATGCAATCAAGATCATTGATGAAATTACTGCTGCCAGTTATGCTATTAGCAGCATTTCGTTATGCCATATGTTGGATTTTGTTTAAAAAGTTCTTTCAGGTGATGGCTGACAGATACTCTTATTAAATTTAGATTAAGATGTGTATTTAGTATGGAATAAGTGATGACATGTTTTGTGTCAGTTAGCACCTTGGGTGTGCATTATTTTTTATTTTAATTTTGTTGGATTTTTCATTCAGCGCACCATGGTTTCAACATGACAAGATGCTCAGGTCTTTTATTTCAAAACATTTGTCCGGTTTTTGTCATACAAACGCTATTATATGTAGAACTAATTTCTTACACATCTTATTGCAAGCATTGCTAATTACAAAATCATTTTAGCACTTGTAATGGAGGCTTGAGACATTGACACTGACTAATGTAGTTATTGGAGAAAGAAAATGTATAGCTATGTCCCAATTCAGGGGCTACATCCTTCGAAGACTGCATTCAAAGAATGTGTCACAGTGACAATAAAGGCTGTTCCATTTTAAAGGCTCCTTCAAATGCGGCTTCGAAGTGTGTTTACATATGTAAATGTTAGTACTGGGTTTTACTTGAATATCTAACAGTACAAAATAATAATAATAATAATAATAATAATAATAATAATAATATTATATACCGTAATATATATACCGTAATACCTTCAAATATTGACATCTTATCAATATGTGATTTTATAGATAGTTTATACTTAGTTTTGTACATAAATGGACCACATATCTAGATGGGTTGAAAACCCTCTTTTGTTTTCAGACACTTGAATATAATGTTCAAAAAAGTCGAGTACAAAGGTTTCTGCTGCTTGTCAGCTAGGTGACAAGAAATCCTCCATAAGGCTAGTTTGTCCCGTTTAACAGCACTCAATTTGACCTTTGTGGAGTTCCAAGGCGTGGCTTTGAGTAACTGAAATATTTTGGAGAAGTGATATGGAACCGTAATTGGACCACTAACAGACCTGGAACTATTTCATAGCTGTGTGTTTCCTGGAAATTGATGGCACACCTTATTCTTATTATAGATTATTCTTCAACCAACCAGAATCAAGCTTTATACAGCCCTGTGGAATAAGACCCAATAAAGCAGGCCTATGTAACTGGCAGCTGTTGTGGTTGTTGTGGCTGTTGTGAAGTTGCCAGTTATTAAGAAATATTGTATATGTATCAGATTGTGAAAAACAGTAATGCTATCTATCAGGATGTGCTACAAACACTACACTGTGGTTGAGGTTAGGGCTAGCGGTTAGTATTTGTTTCAGCATTATTTAGGCAGTCATTACTTTGATCTTAAGAATCTCATTATGTAATGAATTTACAACCTATTGGCTAATCATCAACACGTTTGTCATTAAATGTTCATTTTGGATTTATCTATTTTTTGAAGAGTTAGAAGAAGAAAAAACAACAACTTTGTGACAGGAATAATTCAGTTTATGGCACCTCATTCATATGGTATGGGCAAACAGTGATTCACTGTCGTACATCAATAGCAATTCAATGATTTTCAAGGCTATATAGTGATTGATTATAATGGCACATGTGAACCAAGTTGGGTACAATTTTAGAATACACAAATAAATATCCTTAAATCCCTTACAATTACTGCGTAATTCTAATTGATATTAAAATACTTACTTAATTTGGATTCTGTTTTTCTGAGTTCAGTAAATCTTAGACTGTGGATTGATTTGACATCTGATGTACAGAGTGCCTCTTCCTGTTTATGTATTTATATAGATTTGACTTTTATGAGCATTTTAATGTTCTGTAGGACGGACAATATTGAAATAAAAAGTTGCACAAGTTAGTTACTATAAAATAGAATGAAACTAAGCAACAATTCTAAGCAGTTCAGTGTCCATCACAATCACTCATTGCAGAAATTTTCCACCCATTGTGCGAGCTGAAAGACTCATCTCATCTGTTGTGTACAAAACAGATGGAGGCTGGTGATGTATAGTTCTGTGTGTACTGCTCTGCTGTGCTGAGGGGGGCATCATTAGCAGCTCCTGCCTCTCCCATCCGTCATTGTGGACAGGCTGGTTTGATTGACAGCTACGCCTTCTTACTCTAGTGCTGCTGAAAGTGGGGCTGTATGAAGACATCTATCCTGAAGCAATCAAATTTCAGGACATGCAGAGCCTGGATTTAATGCACCACCAGGAAGGGGTAAGATCCTTCTCTCTTCAGAAGAACAGAAACCTATTTCAAATAGATGCCTTTCATCTCATTGACTTTGAAATTGTGTGAAACTGAAATGACTGCAATTTCTTTTCCTGAATCAATTTTTCCAGTTTCCACTTTCAGACACACAGGAGCATGATAGGACCCCATCAAATCTTTTTTGCTAAACATTCTTTTTGCTGGAAGGGTGGACACTGATAAACACTGGGTGGGTGCCAGAAATAGTCAGACCTCATTTTAAACTCTTCACTGGCATTAAGGAGGTGAAAGCCAGACAACTCCAGAAGTTATGACAGCTTAACTGCATTTTTAGACATAATATCTGTGATCGCAGGGATTCTCTGTAGAAAGTCTGGGAAAATAAGGGTCTCAGAGGCCTTATATATATTACGAATGTCAAATAATTAAATATAAGGTTAGTCAAAAAGTTCACATTTCTAGAAGTGTGAAAAAATATTCAAATGATCACAAATATTTGATCATCTGGATATAATACGTCGAAGGCAAGCTTGAAGGATCCCCTTTAGACTAAGAAACATTGGATTCAGCACTCACATTTTGAGCATTATATTGATAATGTAATTGGTCTGACAAAGCAGTTCACAATTAAACGTTGTAAGGTAAAATCCCAAAATATATTTGGTGTTGATTTGTTTGAATTAGAAAAAATGGGAACCTATTTTTTCTAAAAAAAAAAAAAAAAAAAAAAAAAAAAAAAATTCTTGTAAAGTGATACATTGCACAAGACATAAAAACCTGTTTATATGAACTATTTATTTTCTGTACTCATAAACTGGTGAACCATATTTACTATATTTACATTTTTACACATATATAAATATGGGAAATGAGAACAGAATGTTTTAGAGATGCCATATTGCAGTGTCATGAAGGCAACAGAAGCCTGGACTCTATAGCTCATTGGAAACTAAATGGACCACTGATGTGGAATGTCTTATGATTGATAAGTTATTTTCTCTGTAGAGTAATAAACCTTTTTTTTATATTATTTTATAATTCCTTTTTGATGTGACATGTAGCCAAATATGGTGTCCCATTAACCCATACAAGTGCAAAAGTGCACACACACAGTGAGTAGTGAACAAACACACACACACACACACACACACACACACACACACACACACACACACACACACACACACCTGGAGCAGTGGGCAGCCATTTTTGCTGTGGTGCCCGGGGAGCAGTTAGGAGTTTTGTGCCTTGCTCAAGGGTCTCACCTCAGTTGTGGTATTGAGGGTAGAAAGCGACTTACAAATGAGGACAATGGAAGCAATCAAAATTAACAAGACAGCAATGACAAGCAAGTGATGACAAGTCTCAAGTCTCTTTTTTTACTATTTTTTTTTTTATTATATAATAAATAATAAAAATCTTGCTCTATTGTTTTTCTATTGTATCTATTTTCTTTTTAAGAAAACAAGTAGTTAGAAAATGAATAGAGTGCAAGTCTAAAAGGGGCAAGCTTTTTTTAAAGAATAGAATTAGAAGAGAAAGTCAGTCCCTCCAGGATTTTGCGATTCTGTGATCTCTGAATTTATAGTAAAATCAAGCAAACTCCGCAATTTTCGCAAGAGCTCTATTTTTCTTAATTGCTGCAGATTTTCCACCAATTTTGGACTTAGACGCATACCGTGACATCATCGCAATGCGCATTCAGTCAAAGAAAGGTTCCAAAAATGGAATGAACACCCTTGCGTTCACTTCATGACCGATTTACAAGAGCTACATTGGACAAACAAACCGAAAGTGGAACGAATCCGCGCTACTCCTTTGGGCTACGCAGCTCAGACCACTCTCGCCATAGCCGTGGGCTGATCACGATCACACGACACAACACCGTTATACACAGCACTGGGAGATACAGTGAAGAAAGCAGTCAAATTCACCACAGAATCAATAACATCTCTGTGAAATATTGTGAGAAGCATTCAAATTCAGCGCAGAATTCTGTTGAAGCTACAGATATCAGAACAAACGCCACTGATGTGGAAGCCAGGAAAAACATTGTTCAATAAACACAAATCACCACCATTCACTATGGATTTAACAGTAAAACTACAGGAACAACTAACTTGTGGCAGAAATGGTCTAATGTTTTCAAGTGTTTTTAAATGCCTGACACAACTTTTCCCAGCACTTCAAATTATTATACCAAATATTAAGTATTACCAAATTTAAAATTTATTTTTAATGTGATAACATTATTTGTTTATAGGTTGCCCCCATTTATAAAAGTTTCATGATGTAGTAAAGCAAAGACTTCTATTAAAAAAAATAGACATAAATTACCACTAGTAAATGGCTGCAGAGAAGTACTTATAGGCTTATTAGCCATTTCCACTCCCTAATATATATATTTTTGTATTTATTCAGTTATATTTACACATTATGAATGACAGTAATAAAAGTAAATTTTATCTGCATTTCAACAACCTAGACAGCATAAGTACATCTGTAAGACATCTGCTAAGAATCTGGGAAACATCCGCTGTGTAATTTGATAAAAGTCTAAGAAGCAGTTTTACATGCATTCTAATAAATGTCTGTTTGACATCTGACAGGAAATGTCTTAGAGATGTATTGTAGTTGAGGAAACACTCTAAAAAATACATCTTGCATATGTAAATGCAGACATCAAATAGATATATCCGAGATTGAGTACATGTGCGATTAGGGTGAGTGCTTTACTGTCAGGTGCTGGTGCAACCTTCTGTAGAACTTAATGGCACTGGTGCTGGTGTCGTCAAATGTTAGTCTGGAGCCCTACAATGGTTTTCAAAGTCAGAAAAGTCAAAACAATGTTAGAAGAATGTTGTCTTTGGTATATTTTCACTGCAAAACAATAAGAAATGCCGCTAATATCACCGCAAATTTTGAGAAAAGCCAACATGTAAAAAAAAGTCCCATGAAATCCTGGAGAGACTGGATAGTGCTACAGTTAGAGGGCCAAATAAAGATGGAAGAAATGTGTTTTTAGACGATTCTTGAAGATGGCTTAGGACTTTTAATTTAAAAGTCAGTGAAAGTGATTTTGTGCCTCTTTGTGATAGGTAAAGGGCCAGTGGTGGTTTTGTAGGCAAACATCAATGCCTTGAATTTTATGCGAGCAGCTATTGGTAGCCAGTGCAAATTGATAAACAGAGTTGTGACATGCATTCTTTTCGGCTCATTAAAAATGAATCTTGCTGCCGCGTTCTGGATTAATTGTAAAGGTTTGATAGAACTGGCTGGAAGACCTGCCAAGACAGCATTGCAATAGTCCAGCCTGGACAGAGACAAAAGCTTTAACAAGGAGTTGTGAATCATGTTCCGAAAGAAAGGGCCTGATCTTCTTGATGTTGAATAAAGCAAATCTGCAGGACCGGGCAGTTTTAGCAATGTGGTCTGAGAAAGTCAGCTGATCATCAACCATAACTCCAAGGTTTCTGGCTGTTTTTGAAGGAGTTATGGTTAATGTGCCTAACTGGATGGTGAAATTGTGATGAAACGATGGGTTTGCTAAAACCACAAGCAGTTATATCTTGGCAAGGTTGAGTTGAAGGTGGTTGTCCTTCATCCAGCAAGAAATGTCTGTTAGACAAGCTGAGATGTGAGAAGGTATCGTCAGATCATCAGCATGGAATGAGCAGTAGAGTTGAGTGTCATCAGCATAGAAAATCAATGTTTTTGAATGACTGAACCTTGTGATGCCATGTAGTCAAAGAGGAGAAGTGGTCCAAGAACTGAGCCCTATTTAAATAGAATATGTAATACAGAAGTAATTTTATTACATTTTAATTTCATTGCTAGCTTATTACGATTGGAGAAAAAGATGGCTGCTGGTGGGAGAGGTGTGGTAACAGCTCTCCTGCTAAACACTCTAATTGTGAGTCTCATACCATCTAATGTTGACCTCAAACTTGCTGATAACAAGCAGCAACTTATCTTTTATAGAAAAAGGTTCTTTAGCAGTTTGGATCTATTTTACAAACAAACAAACAATAATGTCAAGCCAAGCATTGGTTATGGAAAATACCTTGTGGCTATGACTTTCATTTATCCTCATCTCTATAAACAAAACCGAAAAAAACAAAGACAACTTCACGCCTACAATGAACAAATGCACTGATCATCTCAATCTGTTTGATATTATCTGGAGACATACATCCATGCCCAGGACCGCACCGCACCGCGTTACACTGGAGGAGCGCACTACTACAGTCAGGTATGCCCTTTGTATGATGCGCTACAATGTAATCATGTACACTTTAACCTTCCGTGTCCGTCGTCTTCCCTTGATACTGCTGCGGATCGTACGCTGGGGAGACGTGATGGTGCTGAGACGGAGGTATTGGATCGACGCGCGGGGATTTCTCATGCCGGTGCCGGTGTCGACGTGGGTGGAGTGCGACGTGTCCTCGGGGGATCACGGAGGTCGAGCCTGCAATGTGATGACTTCGCGGGGTTGTCGGGCGGATCCTGTTTTTCCTCGGGGCTTGAGGTACATGTAGGGCTGTCTAGACCACAAAGTTCTGCGACTACTTCAAAAAAGGGTGCTTTGCGCGTCTCTATACACAAATCCGCCGCAAATGGGCGCCCCCATCTTGCCTGCCGCCATTACTGCGTGCCTGCGAAGTGTGACGGTGTGACACTTGCCGGTGCCCTCTAATGACATTTCAATGAAAGCGGATCCTGCTCATTAAAGAAAATGTCTGGTGAAAGGGAAAATTGGGTAGATGATGTCAGGCAGTGGCCAAAACTTACTGATAAAGGTAATTTATTGACAACATAATGTAATAATGTATAAATATGTAATGTATTGTAATTAGGAAGTGTATTAATTGATGACAACAATAAAACCGAACGCTGTCATTACTAGCTGTGTTGTTAATATGTTCACAAGCTTCACAAGTTTCAAATAACTATTAGGCCATCCTTAAAAATATTCTTGTTTGCCATAACCGACCCTGTCAATTTAGGACTGACCCAATTAATAATTTTTTTCCCCTTTTTGTCCGACCGACTTGCCGATTGTAATTGCGTTAAGACCCACAGATTTTTTTTTAATTTACTCTTCAAACTAATACAAATGCAATAAAATGTGAGACACACGCAATTGACGCTTTTCACACGCTCTCACGCCACACATCCATTTTCTCACGCACAGAAAAATTGCTAAGCAAAGAGGACACGGAGACCGACAATCTCAGCTCTCAGATTCTGTCAATTTTATTATGAAATTCAAACAATGAATACCGTTTTGGTGCTTGTAAATGTGACGTGACAGATCCCTAGCGGCACCTGAATTGATCATCTCTAGCTAATAGTAAAGAACTCTGTGTAATCCGTATGGCCGTAAACATGGGCAGTCAATGTGCAACAAAGGTTCGTGGATTTCACAAACGGGTTTATTCCAGGCCTGTAGTTTTGTGCTGTTGTTAAAACAGCCAACCACACAACACACTCTTCTCGGCATCACTGGACAGCATACATACTAAAAAAACTAAATAAAAATAACTTTTCGTACAGCTATAATCTGCTACAGCCGCCTACGGGACTAACGCTACTTCTGCTACTTCCTTAGCAGCAAGGCACGCAGTAATGGCGGCGCTGCTGTACTTCCGTGTTTCGCCGGATTTGTCTATAGTTACGCAGAATGTAAACAGGAAATGTCTAAATCCTGGGATTGTGAAGAACAGGAAGTGGGAGGTGTTCCAGACTGTCAACCATTCGCGAACAATGTGGGACCCTAGGGCTAAACCAAAGGGTCTTCTAGGTGGACATCTAAATGTTAGAAGCATACTGTCTAAAAGTGAGCAAATTCAGCATCTGTTATCGGATTCAAACCTGGATTTTTTATGCTTATCTGAAACCTGGCTTAATCAAAATGCTCCGTCGGCAGCTCTGAATATTCCTGGTTATAAAATCTACAGGAAAGACAGGGAGGGATCAAAAAAGGGGGGAGGAGTGATGGTTTATATAAAAAGCACATTACAGTGTCACAAAATCAAATGGTCAAACAATTTATTAGAATGTTTAGGTCTCAAAATCACCCTTTCACCACAAATGTCATTTGTCCTTGTCATAATGTACAGGCCTCCCTCTGCAGATAACAGTTTTTATGAAAACTTTGAGAAGCTGCTAAAAGAAAGCAACCTTGATAAAGAACTTATTATGGGGGATTTTAACATCAACTGGGAGGACAAATCCTCTAGAAAAAAGCTCAAACAAATCACTGACAGGTTTGATCTAACACAAGTTGTACGTGGGCCAACAAGAATAACTAACTCTACCAAGACACAAATCGATCTCATATTTACCAATAGAACTGAAATAATTGTAAAATCATTTAATATGTTGACAGGTTTATCAGATCACAATCTTATTCTTGTCACAAGAAATCTTGCCAAAAAACGTTTACATCCTTGTACTAGAGGAAAAAAAGAAACTATCACAATTCCTAAAAATATTTATCAAAACTTTGTAGCTGCAGCTAACCAAATTCAATGGGATGACATTTTATCTTCAGTTGATTGCGAAAACGACAGCAAAATATTTCTAAAAACACTTGAGAGAACTATTAAAGGATTCGCACAAAAAAATCAGGTACAAACAACACAAAAATACTGTACCCTGGATAAATCCAGACATCATAAAAATTATGAAAGAACGAGACCAAGCCTTAATGTCAACATGTCAGAGTCCAGTCTTTTAAATCAGCCGCCCTTAGTCTGTCCACCGGTCTTCCTCAAGGATCTATTTTAGGGCCTCTATTGTTCTCACTTTATATTAATGACCTTCCGTCCGTCTGTCCTGATGTTTCTGTACAGATGTATGCTGATGACACTGTAGTATATGTTCATGGTAAGAATATTTCTCAGGTGGCCGAGAAGCTCACTAAATCCATGGATAATATTACAGCTTGGTTAAAACAACCCTGCCTGCAGCTGAATACATCAAAAACAGTAGCAATGTTTTTCACAAAGTCCAATAAAAACTTCAGTGTTGAGCCAAATATTTTCATTTCTGGGGAAAGGCTGCAGATCGTGTCAGAATACAAATATCTGGGGGTTTTGATTGATTCAAAGTTGTCATTTACATCACATGTAAAAAGGTCTGTAATCGCATCAAATTTAACCTCATGAATTTTAGACACATTCGCCATCAAATGTCCACACAGGCAGCAAAAATGTACATGCACTCTATGATCTTATCACATATCACGTACTGTCTACCCATCTGGTCACAAGCTGGTGTTACATCTCTGAATCCTCTGCAGTCACTGTACAAACAAACTGTTAAAATTCTGGATAAGAAACCAATTATTTCTCATCATTGTCCAATATTACAAAACCACAGATTACTCAGTTGGGAAAACATGGTCAAATATTCAAATCTATGTCTTCTATACAAAAGTATTAATGGTTTATCATCCCCTCCACTCCACCAGTTTGTTAACATC
This sequence comes from Cyprinus carpio, assembly GCF_018340385.1. Lineage (NCBI taxonomy): Eukaryota > Metazoa > Chordata > Actinopteri > Cypriniformes > Cyprinidae > Cyprinus > Cyprinus carpio. The sequence goes on from NC_056589.1 coordinate 9,546,466, forward strand.
CGTACAGCTGATCACAGCAGAACCAGAGGTGCAGCGCGGGGAGATTGTGTCATTCCCTTTAGAAAAAGTGTATTTGGTCATACTTCTTTTTCTGTTCGAGCTGCTACTGAATGGAACCGCATTCCCTTAATCATTAGAAATCAAAACACATATTGTATATTTAAGAACCATTTAAAGAAATGGGTTCTTGAATTTCAGATCTGTCAACATTAACACATTTCTAGACCTGCTCCATCCTCTGCTGGCTAATTGCCTTGTGTGTGTGTATATGTCATGTTTTGTCAGATGTTTGTTGATTGTTGGTTTGCTGTATTTCGATTGTACTTTTTAACATAATAGGATTTATTAAATGTATTGTAATTTTTTTATTGCTATATGTATTCTTACTGTCTTTTAGGGTGACTTTTAACATCTGTCCTGGGACTGCAGATGAAAATAGCCTTCTAGCTAACTCTGGCATATTGGCAGAAATGTTTATTAATATGCACTGTCCCTGTAATAAATAAATAAATAAATAAATTAAATACATAATTGTTGTAATATATTACCCAAAAACTTTCACCAAAAACAAGGAATAACTGACAAGGGGGATTGGGGATTCTGGGGTAAACATGTAAATAGTTTATCATTTTTATTCTATTATTTAATATATTTATTTGTGCTAGGTCAATGTCTTTGAGGATTTTTTTTTTTTTTTTTTTTTTTTTTTTACTGTTGTCGCCTGTAAGGACCTTTGAAATAACTGATTTGGTGAAGTGATTTTGAACTGTAATGTGGTCAAGACCTGCCTGGAACACACAGGTTTGTCAGCCAATCAGAATCAAGCATTCTACAGTCCTGTAGTTAATTCTTTGTATTACGCACTTGGAGGCATTCTGGCTGTGAGCCTTTGTTTGGAAATGTCCAGTGTACAAACAGTAGTGGACAAATACTTACAGTATCTCTGTCTAAACAAGAGCAACTGAGGAGCTGCTTAGGGGTATTTTCACAGTAAGGCAGAAAGTGTAATTTTGTAATTCTACCTCAAAAGCATCAGGGCATCTACTCAAAAAACCTTCTTTCCCCTAGGTGTACAAAGTTATAAAAATTACAGAAGTTACAGAAAATGACCACAAAACACAGCATTGCTTAGGCGACACACACACACACACACACACACACACACACACACACACACACACACACACCACCACTAGTGCACTGCGTTGAAGACAGGCTCTATGGACCAGCATGAGCTGGAATTACATTTGAATGTTAAAAGTTGTATTGGCTATCCATTATACATGCAGGGAATACACTGGAGAGAACACTGAAATGATGTAATGAAACAGTCAACAAACAACAGTGTCAGTGATGGATACTCATTTATATCTGATTTTGAGCTAAGCTTTGTGCTCTAAAGGTAAATAGCTCAACCAAAGAATGAAAAATCTGTCATCATGTACTCATCCTCAAGCCATTCCGAAAGCACACGGTTTTCTTTCTTGTGTGGAACACATAATTTTTTTTTTCAGCTGTTTTTGTCTATGCAGTGAACGTTCCAAAACAAAAAAAAATTGACATAACAAATTAAGATGTTTGACCTAACTGATGTGTCACAATATTTGATTTGGGCTCTGTATACTGTACATGAGTTCATAATTTTGATAAGGAATAATACATTTAGTTCAGTTCATTATACAAATGAAATTCATATTGTCTTGGATTAAATGGCTAAATATATATGGAAAATGTCTTGTCTTTTTTGGAGCTTGAAATCTTTGGACCTCATTGTCTTTCACTGTATAGGGAATAAATAAATAATGGGTAAAATATTCTACAAAATATATTTTGTGTTCTGCAGAAGAGGTTTGGAACAACATGAAAGTGAGTTATGAGCAAAATGAAACACTGTAGAAACGGAGTTCTGCAAAAGGTCTGACAAGTTCATCCATCACAAAATGTAAAGAAATCAAGATCCATCATAGTCCCAACAGCTATATATATTATTACTGAATAATGTATTTACACTTACCCACATTAATCCTTCAAACTAATTAAATAATTCTTAGAGGCAGGGTCAGGAATCAAACTCAGGAATGCTGCTGTAATGCAAGAAACTTATAAATGAGGGAGAATAGGGTCCAAATGCCGTACACATAAGGTGTATACTTAATATATATATATATATATATATATATATATATATATATATATATATAATATATATATATATATATATATATAATACTTTGTGAGAAATATGTTTAATTATTTATGTGTGTATTTTTTATTTCAAACATTATTATTTTGTAATAGAATATAGAAGAACTGTGACAGGTTTTTTAGCACATGGAGACTAATGATATCTGGAAATATTCAGTTTACAGTCATAAACAAGGCTAAATCAAGTATAACTGATTAAGTTAACTGGAGTTTTGTATTGAAGTTTTAGTTTATTTGTCAAATCCCATGTAAAACATGGTTTGCAGAGCTCATTCCAGCAACTCCAAGGTTGCACTTCAGAGTCTATCAAGGGCAAATGCTCCTGTTGAAAGGACAAACGTTTACCTGCTGAATTCATCATATTGGCCAGGTCTTCTGTAAAGCTGAGAACTCTGAAACAATGGAGAGTAGCATCAAAAGGCATTAACTTCATTGTTACTATAATACAAAAAAAGTACAAGAAACTCAGTATGAGGAGAGGAGAAATGGTTTAAGAACATCAAGAGCATTAAAGACGTGGCTTTGGATCTACAGTCAATTGAAAGCAAATCTGCAAAGGCTATTGTTTGCTAGCGATGAAGATCTTTATTTGATGAACACAGCGCGTGTGCTATCTACGGTTCAACAGGTATAACTTAGATTTGATTACAGTACATGATACCACTATGACATTACCAGTTTGTTGTACGTGTAACTTATAAATTAAATACAATGTATAATTTTTACATTTTTACATTATGCCATAAAAAATAAAACGATTAAAAAAAAGGTGGCTTATTGTTGCGTGTTATAGGCTAGGTCTAGTTGTAACCCATATTTCTATAGTCACATTAATGTCACAAATTATGAAAGGCATAAAACTTACATTTAATAATTTGCTGATTTATTTCAGCAGGTCACACATATTTATTCGTTAACTGGCCTTTTTTAACACATTTTGTTCCCATATACAGAGCCCATGACATGGCGAAAATTATGTCCACTATCACTTTTTATCATTCCTTTGTATTAATTAAAACGTGTTTAAATAATAAATAAATAAATATATAAATAAATAAATACAGAATTTGGCCATGCGGGAGGTTGGGGGAATCCATAAAAAAAAAATTTTATCATTAAATATAATATATATATATATATATATATATATATATATATATATATATATATATATATAAACCATACTGGATGCCCGTGATCTTTGGGCCCTTAGACGGCACTGCATCACATAAAAGAATGCTACTGTAATGGAAATCACAACATGGGCTCAGGAATACTTCCAGAAAACATTGTCGTGAACACAATCCACCGTGCCATTCGCCGTTGCCGGCTAAAACTCTATAGGCCATATCTAAACATGATCCAGAAGCGCAGGCGTTTTCTCTGGGCCAAGGCTCATTTAAAATGGACTGTAGCAAAGTGGAAAACTGTTCTGTGGTCAGATGAATCAATTTGGAAAACTGGGACGCCATGTCATCCGGACTAAAGAGGACAAGGACAACCAAAGTTGTTATCAGCGCTCAGTTCAGAAGCCTGCATCTCTGATGGTATGGAGTTGCATGAGTGCGTGTGGCATGAGCAGCTTACACATCTGGAAAGGCACCATCAATGCTGAAAGGTATATCCAAGTTCTAGAACAACGTATGCTCCCATCCAGACGTCGTCTCTTTCAGGGAAGACCTTGCATTTTCCAATATGACAATGCCAGACCACATACTGCATCAATTACAACATCATGGCTATGTAGAAGAAGGATCCGGGTACTGAAATGGCCAGCCTGCAGTCCAGATTTTTCACCCATAGAAAACATTTGGCACATCATAAAGAGGAAGATGCGACAAAGAAGACCTAAGACAGTTGAGCAACTAGAAGCCTGTATTAGACAAGAATGGGACAACATTCCTATTCCTAAACTTGAGCAACTTGTCTCCTCAGTCCCCAGACGTTTGCAGAATGTTATAAATAGAAGAGGGGATGCCACACAGTGGTAAACATGGTCTTGTCCCAACTTTTTTGAGATGTGTTGATGCCATGAAATTTAAAATCAACTTATTTTCCCATAAAATTATACATTTTCTCAGTTTATACATTTGATATGTCATCTATGTTGTATTCTGAATAAAATATTGAAATTTGAAACTTCCACATCATTGCATTCTGTTTTTATTCACAATTTGTACAGTGTCCCAACTTTTTTGGAATTGGGTTTGTATATATATATATATATGTATATATATATACACAGTGGATACGGAAAGTGTTAAGACCCCCTTACATTTTTCACTCTTTGTTATATTGCAGCCATTTGCTAAAATCATTTAAGTTCTTTTTTTTCTCATTAAAGCACACACAGCACCCCATATTGACAGAAAAACACAGAATTGTTGACATTTTTGCAGATTTATTAAAAAAGAAAACTGAAATATCACATGGTCCTAAGTATTCAGACCCTTTGCTGTGACACTCATATATTTAACTCAGGTGCTGTCCATTTCTTCTGATCATCCTTGAGATGGTTCTACACCTGTCTATATAAGACCTTACAGCTCACAGTGCATGTCAGAGCAAATGAGAATCATGAGGTCAAAGGGCAGAATTGTGGCCATGGTTACAAAAAATTTCTGCTGCACTTAAGGTTCCTAAAAGCACAGTGGCCTCCATAATCCTTAAATGGAAGACGTTTGGGACGACCAGAACCCTTATTAAGAGCTGGCTGTCCGGCCAAATGGAGCTATCGGGGGAGAAGAGCCTTGGTGAGAGAGGTAAACAAGAACCCAAAGATCACTGTGGCTCAGCTCCAGAGATGCAGTCGGGAGATTGGAGAAAGTTGTAAAGAGTCAACCATCACTGCAGCCCTCTACCAGTCGGGGCTTTATGGCAGAGTGGCCCGACGGAAGCCTCTCCTCAGTGCAAGACACATGAAAGCCCGCATGGAGTTTGCTAAAAAACAGAGAAATAAGATTCTCTGGTCTGATGAGACCAAGATAGAACTTTTTGGCTTTAATTCTAAGCAGTATCTGTGGAGAAACCAGGCACTGCTCATCACCTGTCTAATACAGTCCCAACAGTGAAGCATGGTGGTGGCAGCATCATGCTGTGGGGGTGTTTTTCAGCTGCAGGGAGTGAAAGATGAATGCGGTCAAGTACAGGGATATCCTGGACGAAAACCTTCTCCAGAGTGCTCAGGACATCAGACTGGGCCAAAGGTTCACCTACCAACAAGACAATGACCCTAAGCACACAGCAAAAATAACGAAGGAGTGGCTTCACAACAACTCCGTGACTGTTCTTGAATGGCCCAGCCAGAGCCCTGACTTAAACCCAATTGAGCATCTCTGGAGAGACCTGAAAATGGCTGTCCACCAACGTTTACCATCCAACCTGACAGAACTGGAGAGGATCTGCAAGGAGGAATGGAAGAGGATCCCCCCAGGTATGAAAAACTTGTTGCATCTTTCCCAAAAAGATTCATGGGTGTATTAGATCAAAAGGGTGCTTCTACTAAATACTGAGCAAAGGGTCTGAATACTTAGGACCATGTGATATTTCAGTTTTTCTTTTTTAATTAATGTGCAAAAATGTCAACAATTCTGTGTTTTTTCTGTCAATATGTGGTGCTGTGTGTACATTAATGAGGAAAAAAAAAGAACTTAAATGATTTTAGCAAATGGCTGCAATATAACAAAGAGTGAAAAATGTAAGGGGGTCTGAATACTTTCCATACCCACTGTATATATATATATATATATATAAAATAAACGATTTAGACAACACAGTACAACTTAAGAATTTTGTCATTTAATTAGAAAACAACCCCTGATTCACAACATTCCTTTCCAAACACAGAAATCAGGTAGAGCCCTGCATGGGCCTCAGGCCTAAGCCCTATAACAGCCCTTTGTCGACAGCTTACCAGTATCCTCGGCCCGAGTCCGACTGGAGCCCCTGTCTCTTTTTTTAGTTACTAGTAGTCGTTCATTTAGGGTCATTATTCAACTAATCGCACGTTTATATTAAATTAACACAGTCTAATCAATAATTAGCCTTAATATATTACGCACTCAAGCACTCGCATTAAGTTTGCCACAAAGCACAAGGAAAAAGTAACCTAATAATTGTGAAAAGGGAGACATTTTATTTATTTATTAATAAACTAATGTTTTCTTGTAGGCTGCAAGATGATATTCACGGTGTTGACTCTTTCCACATGGACGCGCCTCTCGAGAGAAATGCAACCTTCAAGGATTACATAATCAGGGAGTATTTGTTTTCATTTTGAATTGGTTTGTTTAAAAGTAAACAGTTCAAGTTTTTTGTTGATATATTTTTCATGTATGTGAGGCACCCCAATTTTAAGTTATTTCATTATCAGGAAAAAATTCAAGTGATCACGAGGCACCTTCTTGTAATGCACGTGCATAAATAATTTTCCCCACAAACACTTAAATATGAATAGTAGAGCACATTTCTTTTAGGTTACAATATGGGATACGCATTAAAAATATATCTTCACAAGTCTACAACCGAGACAGATGCAGTTATATGTAATCAGTAAATTGAAGGCAATTTAAAGTGATCTAATGCCAATGTCGCTCCAAATGATTGATCTTTAGTTGTTCTTGATCAAGATTAAATGGATACATGACTCTCATAAACTTGTTTTAATGAATCTCTTTTGCATTAAATAATAAAGATTCAAATCAGGTTAAGTTAAACATTATTGTACAAATAATTATAAAATGCTATAGACTGCGAATAAGATTGCAGTTTCACATTTTGCATATGCATTACAAAGTACATTTTTTTTACATGCAATTATACAAAATAAAACCAAACAAGATTTGTAATGAAGATAAAATATGTAGACAAATAAGAATAAATGCTGCACGTCCCACAAATCTTGCACTCTGATATTTTAAGGAATAGTATACACTCCTGCATTTAAATGCTGCTGCAGTTTATTTATTTTTTATTTTTTTTTAGTTTACTTAAACTGTACAAAAGCAAGTAAACGCAGCTCCCTTTAAAATCACTTAAGTTGTCAATTAATTAAGCTCTTTTTTACATTGTGTGCACTTTGTTGATTATAATGAGAGAACTTGAGTTTAAACGTGAGGATGTTTTATTAATCCGTCCATTCTTTTCAGTTTCAGTTGCTAAATTGTGGCCAGGTTTTATTTATCTGTTTCTTGTTTTGGTTAAGCCTAAATATTGGTAGCAAAATTATACAATGCCTCACGTTTTACTAAAATAAATGATATAATTAATAAAAAACGCAACAATTTCTTAATCAGTGTACAGACAGATATCTTTTTCCCAAGTAGTTCTCTGTTATTTGTTACCTGTCCTTTATTTTGACAAAGTATGTGCGTGTTTAAAATGCATACTGTTTTATTAAAGGATTTTTATATATCCCAAGCACCTACATCACCACGTTATTTAGGAGGGTTTCAAGAAAAATTATCCTAGCTCATCCAAAAACAAAACTCCAGCATATTCATTTATCAGACACGACTGGAACTTCAAATGGGACTGGCTTCTATGGTCAGATGAAACTAAAATATTAGCTTCTTAGCAGCAAACACTCAAGATGAAATGGTGAAAACAGGGATAAAAGGTACCCCATGTGTACAATGAAATATACTGCTGTATTTTTGATGTTGTGAGCCTATATTTCTGCTGGACGTCCTGGACATCTTGTTTAGATACATGGCATCTATGATTCTATCAAATACCAATAGATAAAAAATCAAAAAGTGACTGACTCTGTTAGAAATCTTATAATGTGAAATCTTATTAAGGCCTACTAAATTTTCATCTGTTAATATTAAATATTTTAACTACAGTGTTTTTCTTTCATTATCCCCGACTGCAGTGATCAAATGTAACACATCAGTGAGGCAAAGCTGACTGCTATTTGTGAAAAAGTCCTTTGATGCGTTTGTTTGATAACTCGTTAAAGCGCCACTCAGCGGTCAAAAATTGCGAATGCACTTTGCAGACGCAGCGGCAGCGGCACTCGCGGCGGTAGAAAGCACACTCTGGTTAGCCACCTACTGTATGTAATCATATGTACTTTTATAGTGTTTTGCCTATATATTAAACAATGAATTAAGTTCTATTATTACTTAATTAACCAAGATTGCACATATACCGTGCTTGGTATCTATGAGCTCCAAATTATGTTTTCTATTTGTTAATTTAGATTACATTTGTGACACATTAGTATTATAAGAATCTTAAAGATTCTCTTCTTGAACTGCCAATCCAGTTTCATATGCAAAACACCATGTTAGAGTCAAAGGACTGTAAAATTTCCCTCCAAAGGTACTATTCCTCCTCATTAGCACACTCAAATCCTGAGGGTGTGACATTGTCACCCATAGATTACTGATCACCAGATCAGGGTGGTTATTTTAGATTCAGGAATTCCAGGAGAAGATGCTGAGCTAAGAGTCTTCAAAAACCCACCCTAAGATTGTGCCAGGCCTAGTCTTTCCATTCATCAAGATCCTCTGACTCAAACTGGTTCTTTCTCATCAACTAACTACATTGCATCATAACTCTCTTTCAAACAGGCGAGATGTGCAAGTATCAAACTTAATCTCATTAATTGATACACTCATCATTTCATCTTTTTACAATGGTGTGTTTGAACTAAGAAACCGATGTTTCCTTCAGGCTGTAGATCTGCTGAATATCAAATTGTACCATAGCTTCATGTCTTTATTTATTTTCTCTTTACTGCTTAAGCTTTAAACCCTTATCCTATACCAACTGTATGCGTGTGTGTGTGTGTGTGTGTGTGTGTGTGTGATATACTAGTTTAAGTGTTTATGTAGTTAATAAAGTCTTACTTGTATCACACTTGAAGTTGTTCATTGTTTGCTCATAATTGGAGTCCCTAATCATGCATATTTTTGCTACATGCTCTGAGTAGTATTGTACAGTAAGTAAGTTATTTTCCTTAACCAGGAAATTGACGTTCTTAGAATTTATAGACAACTGACACTGAGATGTCAAGATCAAAATATTTATAATTTATTATAACTAGTTATAATTAATTATTCATATTTCCCCTTTGAGCTGATTCACTACAATAGTATCAGTGTAAACAGGCATTTTTCCATACATACACAACGTGAGAGAACATTCAAAAGGGAACAAACACGCCCCTACCTAAAAGGATCACACCCACATCTTGATAGTCCCGCCCCCTAATTCACAAACATGCTATGCCCTTTAATAGTTTTCTAAACTGCTTTGGTCAACAACCCTTGATATGATCTTAATTTCTGAGAAGTATAAATAGCTCATTATAAATCAAGAGGGCAAGCTGTGTGCTTTACAGTCACTCTGCTTTTTATGACACTGAACAGTCTAGCTGTCATTTAAACATACTTGTAAATTTGGTTTCCCTTCAATACATCTTCTTTTATTCCCGCTCATCTTGAGCAGCATATGGAGTTCGTGTGTTTGTGCGCATATGGCCCTCTCATTCTACTGACAGCAGCTACATTGCTCCACCACAAATCCCAGCAGCTGCTGCATCCCAGTATATCAGGGGCCCACACGAGACCATAAAAAGAAAATGTGTAAGCATTTTTACTTTCTCTCCATTGTTGTTGAGGAGCAGTGTACATAAAATCAGCAATAGGGCCTGACAACACCCCCCACCTCCCAATGTGTGCAACAGAGGTGATGGGATGATACAGCACAAATGTATTATGAAAAGATGAATGGAAGTATCAGGGGTGTTGCTCTATCCACACGTCACATAGCAGCAAATAAAAGTAGACTTGCTGCCCTTGTTGGTACAGTATTTGCATTAAAATTGGTTTTGAATCATGTTATAAGTAGCAAAATGAATTATGTTTTATGTTTCATAAGTCATTATAATTCAATATTTATTAGTCATTTTGTTTTAGTTATGTTACGTGATTTTGTTTTAGTTCTGTTCCGTGCTTATTTGTGTCTTATTTGTGTGATCTTGGAAAGAAACTGCACGTTAAAGGAATAATTAAATAATTATTAATTATTAAAGGAAAAATTCATTCAAAAATAAACATGTTTCACTATATGCTCTCACTCATAAAAATCAAGTACATTCAGATATGGTGCATCAACACTTGCATTAAGTTTGGCATTAATAATTTTTTTTTTTTTTAGTAGTAGTTTTTCTATATGAGCATGCACTAGATGCATGTTTTTGACAATTTCTTTGCTTTTTACCATTTTCTTGTTTTAAAACCAACAGAGGGAGGAACAGGTGGGAACTGGGAGGAGGCTCAGGAGGAGGACGTATACCCGGTAAGGGGCCGGGAGAAAGGGTCAAGGGAGGTGACGACGGAGAGAGGAGCCAAGAAGGAAACACAAGGAGCAAGGGCAGATCAAACGGGGGAAGGAGCCAGGGAGATGACAGGAGGAACTTGGAGCATATGCCGCCAGTTTGGACCCAAGCCACAGCCATAATGGCGACCCACAGTGGAGCCGATGGAGGTAGGAGCCATGGAGGAGGAAGGGCTGATGACTCCAGGGGGTCGACCAACGGCGGCGGAGCAGGTGGTGGAGGAGCCCAAGACGGAGAGCCAATGAGTCAGGGTGACGGGGAGGATCCGGAGGGCAGAGGTGGAGCAGATGGATCTGGCGACCGTGGCGGAGGCGGGGATCTAGAAGACCACGGTGGAGCCGGAGCGACAGAGGATTGTGGAGGAGCCGAAGGATGGAGGAACCTGACAGAGCCGGAAGGACGAGGCGCAGCCGGAGCAGTGGAGTCCTGATAACGAGGGAATTGGGAGGAACACAGGTGAACAGAATGACTAATTAAGAGACAATGAGGACAGGAACAGGAACAACCAAATAAGGGCACATGAGGGATAAACAAAACAAAGACAGTCCAATCCTGACACTCACGTTTTTTTTTTTTTTTTTTAGTCTGAAAAAAATCGCAAGTTTCATAGAAGTGTGTAGTAACATGAACGCTAGAAATGAAAAAAAGAGAGTAAGAGTGTACTTTCAGCAAATTCTGAATTCTGTCCAGTGTTCATTTCGTTAACGAAGACGACGACAAAAAAATATGTGTTAACGAACATTTTTTCTGTGACTAAGATGAGACGTTGACGAGCTAAAAATAATATCTGATGACAAAATTATGACGAAATGTATGCCGCGTCTTCGTTAACTAGACGAGACTGGACTATAATGTTATTTGAGGACTACCGGACATTCAAAATGCATCCTATAGGCTATTGTCCTTCAAAATGTGCGTCCCTGTCATTGTATTGCGATCGGATAAGGGGCGTTTGCATATCTAGTCAGTATAGCAGCGGCAGTGGATGGATAGGCTAATAAAACGCGAACTAGCGATCTGAAACAATGGCCTCAGCACCCGAAGGGGAAGGGATCAAAGGTAAACACACGTCCAGTAGAGTATCTTTTTTTCCGATTAAGTGACACAGTTCGTTGTAATAACTTTAAAGTTAATCATGCTGATAGAAGTGCTCTCTCTAGAGTCTCTCGTAGCTCTCAGTATTTCATGCATGACTTCCGTCTTCAAGCTACTCCCCTTCACCTTTACCAGCATTCATATTCCATTTTGAAATTGTAAATTAAAAATACCTATCTGTCATTAATGTTTAACCACCAACTCTCAAGCCGATGTTTACTCTGTTTCGGCTCCTTTTCTTATATCCGAAATAATCATAGTACGCCCACATGTTTGCAGTGGCTGGTGGTTAAAACCTACTGTATCTGAAAAATTCGTAATATCTTTTATCTCTATCATCGCCCTTATTTCTTTATTTTGTGATGCGTGTAGGTATTTTTGTGCTTACCTCAATTTTTTTTTTAAAAAAAATAAATTAAATATCTGTCATTAAATAAAACAAAAGATAATAATAATAATAAATAAATATATAATAATAATATTTTTATATCTTGCTCCCTTTTCACTACTGTTAAAGGGATAGTTCACCCAAAAATGAAAATTGTCATAATTTAACATAAGTTTTTCCAAATTCAGTCCTTGATTCAAATTTATCATAAGCTTAATTGATTTGGTCTAAAGAGAGAAGAATTAATGATTATTTTAGTTTAAAGACTGCATATAAAAATAGCTACCAAAATAAATTTTGGTAACTACAGTTTGGCTAAAACTATTGACTAAAATTAATGACTAAAAGTTGACAAAAATGCAATGACTTTTCGTCGACTAAAACTATGAAAGACTATGTGTGTGTGTGTGTCAGACCTGTGTTCCTGTTTTGTTTGTTTTTCTCCCCATGTGCTCCGTACCCCTTTTTTCCCCTTGTGTTTGATTGAGTTCATTGATCTCAGGTGTGTCTCATTAATTCCCTCGTTAAGTTGGATATTTAAAGTGTGTTCTGCCTCTTGTACCCTGTCCGGTGTTAAACATCTATGTGCTACGTGTGTTCCTGCCTGCCCTACTGTATGTTAGTCATTGTTTGTATTAATAAAGACTCTTCTATGTAAATTCTCCTACGTCTCCATGCTCCTTCGCTTCTACGCAGTAGTACGTGACAGAACACTGGACCCTAACAAGATTCAAGATTTTTATTTTTCACATAGAGAATATATAACCAGCAGTGACATGTGAGCCACACTCCATGGACAGTGCAATTATTAAAGAATACAACACAGATGAAAAATACATAAATATAGGTATGAAAGAATGAAATAAAAGTAAACAATAAAAATATAAAAATAAAATATAAAAAAGATGTGTACTGTAGAATTAAATATAGAATAGAAAATGTGCAAGAAAGTATACTGTAGTCTTAAGTATTAAGATACACAGGAATGTACAAGAGGTGAATGTGCAAACAGGTTGACGCTGTCAGTATGTCAATGTGAGGTAGAGAATGATGAATATATTACTGATTGATTGAATATTAAGTGGAGACATGTAGATGTTGAGAGGCTGGTTTTGAGTTTAGGAGCCTGATGGCCTGGGGGAAGAAATTCATCCTAAGTCTCTCGGTTTTTGGCTCTACGGAAGCACTTACCAGATGGCAGCAAAGTGAAAAGATGGTTACTGGGGTGGATGGAGACCTTGATGATTTTAACAGCTCTGCTTTTGCAGTGTTTGAGGTAGATTTCTTGCAGAGAGGGGAGAGTAGACCCTGAGATGCGATCAGCTAAGCTCACAACTCCCTCCAGGGCTTTGCAGTCTTGACTGGAGCTGTTCCCATACCACACTGAGATACACTGAGTCAATACACTTGCTATGGTCACTGAATAGAAAGTTTTCAGGATTGCAGGCAAACCCTGAATTTCCTCAGCTGTCGCAGATGGCACAGTCTTTGCCTGGCTTTATTAACCTGTGTTTGAATGTGTGAAGTCCAAGTCAGGTCCTCTGAGATGTTTACACCAAGGTACTTGAAGCTGCTCACCCTCTCCACAGGGGTCCCGCTGATCATAAGAGGAGTATAGGGTCGCTGCTGCCTCTTCCTGAAGTCAACAATCAGCTCTTTAGTTTTGCTCACATTCAGAGAGAGACAACCACAACTTGACCCCAAAGAACTAGTTAATTATAGACCGATCTCGAATCTGCCTTTTCTGTCCAAGATACTAGAAAAGTTAGTATCCTCACAATTTTATTCCTTCTTAGAGAAAAATGGCATCTGTAAGGATTTCCAGTCAGGATTTAGACCATATCAAAGTACTGAGACTGCTCTCCTTAGAGTTACAAATGACCTGCTCTTATCATCTGATCGTGGTTGTATCTCTCTATTAGTGCTATTGGATCTTAGTGCTGATTCGACACTATTGACCACACTATTCTTTTGCATAGACTAGAACACTTTGTTGGCATTAATGGTGCACTTCCATGGTTTAAATCGTACTTATATGACCGCCATCAATTCGTAGCAGTGAATGAAGAGGTATCATATCGTTCACAAGTGCAGTATGGAGTACCTCAAGGCTCAGTACTAGGGCTGTTACTCTTCACGCTTTACATGTTACCCTTGGGAAATATCATCAGGAAACACAGTGTTAGCTTTCACTGTTATGCTGATGATACTCAGCTCTATATTTTTTCGAGGCCCGGCGAAACATACCAATTTGAAAAACTAACAGAATGCATAGTCAATATAAAAAACTGGATGACAAGTAATTTCTTACTGCTAAATTCTGAAAAAACAGAGGTGTTAATTATAGGACTTAAAAGCTCTGCATGCAATAACCTAGAACGCTGTCTAAGACTTGATGGCTGCTCTGTCAATTCTTCGTCATCAGTTAGGAACCTAGGTGTGCTATTTGATAGCAAGCTTTCCTTAGAAAGCCACGTTTCTAGCATTTGTAAAACTGCATTTTTCCATTTCAAAAATATATCTAAATTACGGCCTATGCTCTCAGTGTCAAATGCAGAAATGTTAATCCATGCGTTTATGACCTCAAGGTTAGACTATTGTAATGCTCTATTGGGTGGTTGTTCTGTATGCTTAGTAAACAAACTCCAGTTAGTCCAAAATGCAGCAGCTAGAGTTCTTACTAGAACCAGTAAGTATGATCATATTAGCCCGGTCCTGTTAACACTGCACTGGCTCCCTATCAAACATCGTATAGATTTTAAAATCTTGCTTATTACTTATAAAGCCCTGAATGGTTTAGCACCTCAGTATTTGAACGAGCTCTTGTTACATTATAGTCCTCCACGTCCGCTGCGTTCTCAAAACTCTGCCAATTTGATAATACCTAGAATATCAAAGTCAACTGCGGGCGGCAGATCATTCTCCTATTTAGCGCCCAAACTCTGGAATAACCTACCTAACACTGTTCGGGAGGCAGACACACTCTTGCAGTTTGAATCTAGATTAAAGACCCATCTCTTTAACCTGGCTTACACATAACATACTAATACACTTCTAATATGCAAATCCGTTAAAGGATTTTTAGGCTGCATTAATTAGGTAAACTGGAACCGGGAACACTTCCCATAACACCCGATGTACTTGCTACATCGTTAGAAGAATGGCATCTACGCTCATATAAGTCTGTTTCTCTCTTATTCTGAGGTCACCGTAGCCACCAGATCCAGTCTGTATGCAGATCAGAGGGTCACTGCAGTCACCCGGATCCAGTATGTATCCAGCCCAGATGGTGGATCAGCACCTAGAGAGGCACTCTACAGCCCTGAAAGACAGCGGAGACCAGGACAACTAGAGCCCCAGAGACAGATCTCCTGTAAAGACCTTGTCTCAGACGATCACCGGGACAAGATCATAGGAAACAGATGATTGTTCTGCACAATCTGACTTTGCTGCAGCCTGGAATTGAACTGCTGGTTTCGTCTGGTCAGAGGAGAACTGGCCCCCCGACTGAGCCTGGTTTCTCCCAAGGTTTTTTCTCCCAAGAGTTTTGGTTCCTTGCCGCTGTCACCTCTGGCTTGCTTAGTTGGGGACACTTAATTTACAGCGATATCGTTGACTTGATTGCAAATTATTGCACAGATACTATTTAAACTGAACTGAGCTGCATGATGAGATCAATGAATTCAATGATGAACTGCCTTTAACTGTCATTTTGCATTATTGACACACTGTTTTCCTAATTAATGTTGTCCAGTTGCTTTGACGCAATCTTTTTTGTTTAAAGCACTATATAAATAAAGGAGACTTGACAATTGTCCTGGCACTATGATGTTAGTTTCTCTACCTCATCCAAGTATGCGGTCTCATTATTATTGTGAATGAGGCCTAGAATGATGGAGGAGGAGCAAATGTACTTTTTTACCAGTCCCTCAAAGACCTTCATGACTATTGATGTGAGGGCAACTGGACGATAGTTATTCAGACAAGAGGGTTTATTGTTCTTAGGCACAGGGATGATGACAGATTTTTAAAAGGAGGTGGAAACCAACGAGGTAGCAAGAGACTCACAGTACGCGGTAAGCGGCGCCAGCAGTAAATGGCGCCCCTTCTACCCGTTTTTGTTTCAGTTTTTTGAATGTTTTTTTTTCCCTTCTCCTTTTGGAATGGAGTTCACCACAAGATTCACCATAGCCCGCAAGGATCTTCTGTTGTTGGAGTTCCCCCGGGAAATCTGCGGGCTCGTCGTCTTGACGGTGTTAGAAGATGCCACCCTGAATTCTTTGTTCTGGATCGGAGCCAATTACCAACACCCCGTTGACCTCCCAGACACCACTGGTCTGTGCTGGAGGGAAGGGATCCTCCAGCTCTGATCCAGAACCACCCCGGTCTCAAGCCCGATGTCTGTTACGTTGTCAAGCCCGCCATCAAGCTCCTCCATCATGCCTGCTGGCCCTCTCCAATGTCAAGCCCGCCAGCCGATTCACTCCCAAGCCCTATTATGACTAGGGCTGGGTATTGTTCAAAATCTTTCGATCCAGTGCCAATTTCGATACCTCAGTTTCGATACCGGTTCCTAACGATACTTTTTTCGATACTAATTTTATGAAATCCATTTTAACAAGATTACAGAACACATTACTTTAGAAAAACTTTGGTTTTATTTTTTCAGTTTGACTCATGCTCCTTAGCCAGTGCACAAACGAACAAAAAATGTTTTATAAAATTTATTTTAATAAAAAATACAGTAAAACTTGTAATATTGTGAAATAGTATTACAATTTAAAATCGTATTTGAACATATTTCAAAATGTAATTTATTCCTGTGATGTGAAAGCTGTATTTTCAAAATCATTACTTCAGTGTCACATGACCCTTCAGAAATATGAAAATCGTTTGCTGCTTAATATTTTGGAAACTATGATACATATTTTTTCATGATTCTTTGATGAATAAAAAATTCTAAAGAACAGCATTTATTTAAAAACGAAATATTTTGTAACATTACACTTTTTAATGTTCTTTGATAATTCTACTTAAAAAAAAATTCTGACTAACCAACACATTTTTGAACGGCAGTGTACATTCAGTAGTTATTATTTATTGCAATATAAAAACTGTCAGAGTGATCAACAAGGTATCTCTTCATTTACCAGTCGAAGACGGAGCAACTTTCTGCTCTTATGTTTACTCTGTGCACTGCCAAGGTCTTCATCATATTTGTTGTGGTACCGGTCTTTGCAGCAATTATTTTACCGCAAATACTGCATCGCGCACTGTTGGCATCGAGCCCTGGAGAAATGTACCCACACTTTTGATCGACTTTTCCACATCTTTAAGGTATTATGTGTGTGTGCTCGCGTCTCATATAAGTATGCGCGTGGAGAGTTTGTGCGTGCGTGCGCCTCATATGAGTATGTGCCTGTTTTTATACAGTCTATGGTATGTGCGTGGAGAGTTCCGCGCGTCTCGTGTGTGTGAGTGACTTTATGTGTGTTGTTGTGCATTTCATATGTACTTGTTTGAGCACTGACATTGACGAGTTAACTCCTTAGGTATCGAAATCTGGAACCGAACAACATGTCATTTTTCGATACTCGATAGTAGAGGCAATACGGTCGGTACCTAAAAAGTATCAAACTCGGTACCCAGCCCTAATTATGACAGCAGCTATCTCCTCCACCTCGGCCCAAAAGAGGAGAATAAGGAGGAAGAGACTGTTGTCAAGCCTGATCCTCTCTCCAGAGTCCACTCCAGGATGCTCTCCAGAGTCCGCTCCAAAATGCTCCAAAGAGCTCAACAGGGTACCCACTCACGTCACAGAGCTCAACAGGGAGCCCACTTACGTAACAGAGCTCAACTGGGAGCCCACTCACATCAAAGAGCTTAGCTGGGAGCCCACTCACATCGCAGAGCTCAACTGGGAGCCCACTCAGTCCACTGTGCTCAACAAGGTGTCCAACCTTCCTTCATCTCCTGTTTCCACGTATAGCCCAGAGAGGGCTGCGGTTCCCATGTATAGCTCAGGGAGAACCTCAGATCCCGAGTATAGCCCAGAGAGGGCTCCTGTTCCTGATTCCAGCCCAGAGAGGGCTCCTGTCCCCGAGTGCAGGCTATAGGTCTATGCCATCCCGCCATGGCCCCCTGGACTGCCTGCTCTGCCATGGCTCCCAGAGCTGTCCGCTCCGCTATTGCACACTAAACTGCCTGCTCTGCTGTGGCACCCTGAACTACCTGTTCCGCCATGGCACCCTGAACTGCCTGATCCGCCATGGGTCCCGGAAAGCGGTACCGCCCTGGAGGCTTCCCATCCCGTACAAGCCTGTCCCTAGAGGCGTCCAGAGTGCCCACCCCTCCTCCCCTCTGGAAGTTATGTGGCACGAGGAAGCTCCTTCCGGGAGGGGGAGGTAATGTCAGACCTTTGTTCCTGTTTTGTTTGTTTTTCTCCACATGTGTTTTCCATGACATAGTTTTCCCTCGAGTTTGATTTTGTTCATTGATCTCAGGTGTGTCTCATTAATTCCCTTGTTAAGTTGAGTATTTAAAGTGTGTTCTGCCCCTTGTACCCTGTCCGGTGTAAAAAGTCTATGTGCTACGTGTGTTCCTGCCTGCACTATGTTTGGATTAATAAAGACTGTTCTATGTGAATTCTCCTACGTCTCCTCTCTCTCTCTCTCTCTCTCTCTCTCTCTCTCTCTCTCTCTCTCTCTATATATATATATATATATATATATATATATATATATATATATATATATATATATATATATATATATATATATATATATACACTGTATATTACTCTTGATATCCAAGTACTAGCAGTATGAGTTAAATATTTAAATTACAATCCTCATATTTGTCGCAATAAAGTGTTTTTAAACCAAATCATGCAACTCTGCTTTATATAGTTTCATGAACTATGGCTTTAAAAAAAAAAAAAAAAAATATATATATATATATATATATATATATATATATATATATATATATATATATATATATATATATATATATATATATCCAATACAGTCCCAACAGTGAAGCATGGTGGTGGCAGCATCATGCTGCAGGGGTGTTTTTCAGCTGCAGGGACAGGACGACTGGTTGCAATCGAGGGAAAGATGAATGCGGCAAAGTACAGAGATATCCTGGACGAAAACCTTCTCCAGAGTGCTCAGGACCACAGACTGGGCTGAAGGTTCACCTTCCAACAAGACAATGACCCTAAGCACACAGCTAAAATAACGAAGGAGTGGCTTCACAACAACTCCGTGACTGTTCTTGAATTGCCAAGCCAGAGCCCTGACTTAAACCCAATTGAGCATCTCTGGAGAGACCTGAAAATGGCTGTCCCCAACGTTTACCATCCAACCTGACATAACTGGAGAGGATCTGCAAGGAGGAATGGCAGAGGATCCCCAAATCCAGGTGTGAAAAACTTGTTGCATCTTTCCCAAAAAGACTCATGGCTTTATTAGATCAAAAGGGTGCTTCTACTAAATACTGAGCAAAGGGTCTGAATACTTAGGACCATGTGATATTTCAGTTTTTCTTTTTTAATAAATGTGCAAAAATGTCAAAAATTCTGTGTTTTTCTGTCAATATGGGGTGCTGTTTGTACATTAATGAGGAAAAAAAAATGACCTTAAATGATTTTAGCAAATGGCTTTAATATAACAGAGTGAAAAATTTAAGGGGGTCTGAATACTTTCCGTACCCACTGTATATATATTTAATGGGCTTCATGTTGTTTTTAATTCCAGATAAGTAATTTTCCATACACAATTCATATTTACTGAGAAAACCAGCACAGTACTGATTAGTTCATTATTTTATGTTAATTACCATTTAAACCAGATCAGCAGCTGTCAGCGAGATCTCAAAGCTCAGTTTATTTCATACTGCATTTAAAACTAAACAATTCCACTACACGAAAATGCTGATTATAGCAAGGTTATTCACCTTTCCTGGAACAAAAATGGTTCAAATATTATGTTGGCATCTAGAAACCTAAGACAGGTAAATTTGTTAAATAGCTGCATATTTTTGTGTGTGTTTCTTATTCACTACTTATTCACTAAACACCTGCAATCTAGTTTAACTAGGTGCTAAAAGTGCTGAAGTATAGCACAGTGGAATATATTGTTACTGTCATTCTTTACAGTGCAAACACACTTCCTTTATATGTAAATGAGACTCATATAATCAACTGAAATTTATTCATAAAACTCAGCGCCATGTACCTGGCTCAATTAACATCATGCTATCATTGGCCATGGACAGCATGTGGTAAATGGAATTTCACATAAAAGAGGTGTTTATTTGCATTTACTGTTGGTATTGGCTATAGCAATTCATCAAATGATGTTCATGGAGAAAACTAGTAAAGATTAGAAAGGTTGACTTGTTGAACAGTTAGAAAAATCTGAAAGCCTGACATTTAAAATAATATTTCATCAAAAAAAAAAAAAAAAAATACCTGAAAGCCTGACATTTAAAAAAATATTTCATCACGGAAAAAAAAAAAAAAAAAAAAACATGAAGAATGGGAGGAAGAGATACTTTGTGTGACACCTGGGATCAAATTAACACAATCACTGGGAGACAAAACTGGTTCACAGGGAACAAAACACACAGACAGGTCCATAATCCTGACATAACGCCCCCTCCCGAAAGATCTTCGCACCGTAGTAACTAGGGATGTCAATTTTCGATCAATTCCATGATCGATCATCGTTTCAATTAACGATCAATTGATCGATTAATCGTTAACCTTAATGCTGTCTATTGCATGACAGGATGTGCAAAAAACACTCAAAAAAACCTTTCTCAATTGAATTAAAGGGGTTTTAGTCTGAATAAAATGCTAGTAGCAGGATAATAAAATGAATAGATGTGATTAAGATCATTTGATAAAATGAAGAGAGCGCGCCGTATGTTTGAGATCATTTTACTTTGTTGACTGTTTTCTATCCTGCCATGGAGACCGCTGAATGTGCCTCTTTAAATGGTTTTGTGGTGCTCATTGTTGTATTTTAAAACACAATTGCAATGTTTTTTATGTTCGATTTTGGTTTTTTTTGTTGAATGTTTTGAAACATAGGCTTATGTGGCGTGTGTGGCTGTGCTGTGCAGTCAGAGAACCACTTCCATCTGAGCTGCTGCAGCAAAACACACTGCTCACATAATTTTTATTGTGTACCTAATAAAGTGGCTGGTGAGTTTACAGTATATATATAATTTATGCCACTTAAATAAAAAAATAATAATTTGAATAAAGATTTGTTCATTTTGATGAACTAGATCGAATGAGAAAATCAATAAAATGATCCGATCTTCCTATCACTAGTGAGAACTTCCCCTAATGCAGCACTGAACTCAAATAATACACCAATTTCAAGTCTAATTTCAGTCTAATTACAACATGTTATTTGGGAATAACTTACAAATAACAGCATACAGGTTTGGAACAACTTTAGGGTAGGTTAAAAAACAACATTTTTTTTTAACTTTTCTACTAACTTCTGATGCTGGTGGCATTGTCTACAGATGATGATTTTTATGTGACTTCCAATTGCCTTAATGTTAAAGCTTGCCATTGCTCATTCCAAATAGCATAAATAAATTTGGTTTCATGACAGAAAATGACTGTTCTCTAACTTTGAGAACACTGTTACATATTTAGTTTTCTAATCAGTTATCTCTTTATGCAGACTAAGACCTTGCTGCAGTTTAGCAGCACACCCGTGTCCTCTAACTCTTAGCCAACATCTAATTATGAACTACACAACTCTTGGGTCTACAATTGATGTGTGCCATAAAGAGGCAGGAGTACAACACACAAAATGAGTCTGTGTCACCCTGGAAACTAATAAAAGCTGGTGGTTCAGCTGAAATGAGACCTCTGAAAGTAGTTTTTGTGTTAAAAGTGCAAGACTCTGCACATTTTTATTATTATTATAATTTCATTTTTAACACCAAGAGGTTAAAGAGCTGCTTTTCATTGCATTTCAGTGCAGCTCAGCAGTCCAAGTGTATAATACATATTAACTTGGGGGTTACAGGACCTGGGATCTGGTTACAGGGTTATTTCACAAAATGTCATGTCCTCCTTAGCCAGGCATTCAGAAATTTGCAACAGTAGGTTAAAGTGATGCTCTCACTACAGTGATGCTCTTTATAGTAAGATTTGTTCTCATTCCCAAAGTGTTTCTGACGCAGTGCGAGCTTCCTGAAGGGAAACGACTCTGAGTTACATCTGTAACCATGGTTCCCCAAAGGGAACAAAATGCTGAGTCACCCTGCCATACCTCCTGCATCCCTGCGTGAGCACTTGCTTCATATTATCAGAAGCTAATGCTGTTTATACTAGATGCACTTTTAAGCTTCCTGGTTGCTACATCACCCCGCTTGTGACGTCATACTACTCTATTGGACTGATTTCACATGCTTTTCAGTATGCGTTCAGCGTTCACGCAGAGGCGTTCCCAAAGCGTTTCTGATGCAGCATCTGTTGTGTTTTTTTGTCAATGCAATAATAATTAGTGGGCTCAAATTTTGTTTGGACCTAATGTTCTTCAAAGTATTTGCTTTTATGTTCCACAGAAGAAAGTTTTACAGGTTCGGCATGAGGCCTAAATGATGACTGTATTTAATTTGTTGGGTGAACTATCCCTTTGTTAGTTAAACAGTAATCAACAATTCTGACCATCCCTAACACAGGTAATAAATATAGTTTAATGTCATTGGTGAGCCCAAGTGTTAATGACATTATTGTTTCTCACCAAAATGTGACTTTGGTGAGCATAGGTTGTACAGGAGATGTTAGAACAGAAATCACTCTTGTTGACTTTCAGAGGATTACAAAATGTGAGCTTCAATCAGGTCTGCTCCAAAGAACAAATTTACTTAACTTATTACTCCACTATGCCTTTAGAACTAACAAATGTTTCATAATTAAAACCAAACACATGTTAAAAATACTCATTTTTTTGTTTGTTTGTTTCAAAATATTTGAGAACCTCTGGAGGCACCTAGTGGCATTCAACACATCTCTCTCAATTAAATAATGCTTTCAGTGTGGACAAATCGTCTCCTTGGAATTATAAGGTTCTATCTGTGTTCTGAGCAGTTTCGAGATATTGAACTTCAAAATGTTTGCATTCCATAGCAAAAATTATATGGGGAACAAGTTTCTTTAAAGTCGGCATGAAACGGAAGTAGAGATTGTCTTTTTTTCTCTACTGTGATGTCTGTGCGAGTGAAACGACATCTGAAATGAGAGGGCGGGACTTGATTTTGTCCTTCGGGAAATGATTGGATCGTTTGAAGTTGAGGCGTTGCTAACAAAAAGGAGGCAGATCTGAATGCCAGTTTGCAGTTAGTTGTGAGGGGATTTCTCTCCACTGTATTCACTGCCGACACCCTAGCATGAAGAATTTTTTTATTTATTGAGGAAGACGATGACAAGGACGATCAATGGCACAAAACATACTTAACAGCGCACGTGAGAGAGAGAGAGAGAGAGAGAGAGAGAGAGAGAGAGAGAGAGAGAGAGAGAGAGAATGACTGAGCGCGTCCTCCATCAGGTTAAGCATTATTCATAAAACAATAGTTTGCGATGTCCTAAGAGTAATGTTGTGGTAATATCCTTAAAATTTTAAGGATAATGTACTCCCCCATGGCTAACATCAACACTTGTCATGGATTGATTTCTATAAAGTGAAGCATCACCTTCAGTTTTCCTCCTGTTGTTTATCCCAGTGTTTAACCCTCATGTCACTAGCTCCACCCTTGCGCCATAGCCCGTGACCAGAAGAGAAGATGAGTCGTTTTGAGGGGGAGGAGAGGTAAAGATTACGAGGGAACATGAATTAAAAAAAAATATTTAATAATAATGAAGTGCACGGATAAATTATTTATAATAAACACTACAGTATTCCATTAAAAAAATAATAATTTTCAATTTTGATTTCATGGTGACTTTAAAACATGAATATGACAGGGACCCTAAATGTACTCTAAATGTACAATATCAAAATCCTCTCAAATTTGTAAATGGGGATTTCTGGAATGGGTCAAATGCAGATAGAACCTTTTAATTCTAATTGATTGAATGGTTAAAATGAATATAGAAAAACACTTTTCCTTAGAATTATAAGGTTCTATCTAGAAAAAAAATCTTGAAGCAATAATTTTCAAGAAACACAAACAGTTTACTTATAATTTGTTTTAAAATATAAAATGAGTGTTGTAACAATTTGTTGACATGCATGAGAAAGTTAAATTTAATGGATTTTATTACAATTATTCCATATTTTAATTGAATATTTTTTCTTGTTCATGTTAAGCATAAAAGGCAGTAGTAAATATTTTGTCCAGTGCAGATGTTAAATTTAGGCAGGAATATGGTGGGTAATTTAACACATTATGGGGGATGTCGTGGCCTAATGGTTAGAGAGTCGTCCTCGCAATCCAAAGATTGTGGGTTCGAGTCTCGGGCCGGCAGGAATTGTAGGTGGGGGAGTAAATGTACAGTGCTCTCTCCACCCTCAATACCATGACTGAGGTGCCCTTGAGCAAGGCAACAAACCCCCACTATGGATGGGTTAAATGCAGAGCACAAATTCTGAGTATGCATCCCCATACTTGGTTACGTCACTTCACATTATTGCAGGAACCATTTAAGTTTAAGTTTCCTTTTGATTAGACAGAAAGGGTCATGTCCCTGGATCAACATCTTTTGATAATCCTGGATCAACATTATTGTCCAAAAATGTAGATTTAACTCAATCCCTACCCCTAAACCTAACCCTACCAATAATTTATTCTTAGAATCAGTGGGAAATGATAGCTGATTAACAAGAGTGTAGAAGCACCTAACCCTGACTGTAAGCCTAAAACAGATATTGCTTCTACACTCTTGTTAATCAGCTATCATTTCCCACTGATTCTAAGAATACATTTTTGGTAGGGTTAGGTTTAGGGGTATGTTGATCCAAGAACATGTTGGACTTGTTGAAATCCCGCTCACCTTCTCTAGACATCAGTATGGCTGAAATAAAATGCTGTATGGTATCAGACCTGAATCAGACAATTTAAGATTCGATCAGAGCATGATTGAAACATGAGGAGCCAAAATCCACAGAAAGGCAGAAGACACAGGATGTTCGTAAATCAAATCCTCGTGCCAGCCAGTCTGAAGCAAGCTAACTAACCAACTCTTTCACAGAATAGCTATCAACATTAACACAAAAGAACACATTGACAATTTCAACTCAGAAAGGAGATTGTCAAATTTGGGGTAAGTAATCGATTGATGGTCAAAGAGATGCACAGCATGACCATCACATGTAAATCCATGTTAGTTACTGAATCGTTTATAGGATTATATTCATGTTGGGTATGTATGAGTTTGAAAATTCATGCCTTAAACGTTTCTATCAATCAGTACTTTGTAAAATGTATCATATTCTTGTCATATAAATTATGTCCAAAACTATACTCTGCAAGAGCGGGAAAATTCAGATCATGTGACTGATAAGATAACATTTGATTTATGAACTGGGAGGAAAAATATACAACGCCCCGAGCAAAGACAATATCTTATTGGTTAAGACACCATTTGGGAGGTGTCCCACAGCCCGGTTTAAATACCCAGGACACTAGGGCTGTGAATCTTTGGGTAGACAGCGATTGGATTTGATTCATGATTCATAAGTTTTCGATTTGATTTAAGAACGATTTTTGAAAATTTAGAACGATTCAGTTCAATTCGATTCACAATTAAATTCGATTTGATTATAAAGATTCGATTCTGTATTCTTTAAGTGCATTTACAGGATTATTTAAATGCTTCCCCTAAATTCTTTAAATGCTTAGTTAGGAGGCAGCAGCCTTTATGGTTACAGAACAATAGGTTAGAGAGAGAGAGAGAGAGAGAGAGATTTTTGAGAAAACTTTATTTACAAATAACCCAAAACAAATCAAGTTACATTTACCACAAACAAATATTTAGTAAAGACACTCAAAAACAAAAAACTAAATCATCTTCAGTTATTGTACATAACACCTCATGACTGCACCATTTCAATTTAAAAGTGGAAAGATCATTCATGGCATTATAAAAATTAAAATCAATCAGTATTCTTGCTTTGAGTATTGTAATAATTAAAATAAATAAGTATTCATTACACCTTTGCTCTAGTTTACTTTTCCTACTCATATAAATTGCCAATTTTGCTTGCCCAAAAATAAAATTCAATAATTGAAACACAATAAATTTTTTCTGTGCATACTTAAAACCAAAGATAAAAGTTCTTAAAGATAAAAATAATGATACTGTTTGTTCTGAAAATTAGGAATATCTTTCTTCTTTGGCTTTGTAGGATGTATCTTTTCTTATTTTTCCTTTTTATAATGAGTTAAGTGCATCTTGCTTCTTTGAATGTTAATGGTGCAAAGAATTTAAAAAAAAGAGTGAAAATTTTTGAAGAAATTGAACAGAACTTTTCGCTCTATCAACAAATTGCTTTAGATCAGGGAAATATTCTTGTACTTGTACTCCTCTTTTATTTTGTGTTGATCTGAGGAACAATTTTATGTCCTCAAGTTCATAACTACGAGAAATTTGTTCACTTTGTGAGAGACTCACACTGCATTCAGAGGAATCGCTGTCAATCTCTGTGTCCTGCATTTCACTACCTTGTAACTCGTCAGTCTTGCTTATTTTTGCATCTAGTGACTTGTTTTTCATTTTTCTTTTTTGAGGGGTCTTAAAAAGTAACTGTTCATCCTCCATCGTTAACTGTGCCTCCTCACAAATTTCGTTAACAACAACTTGCATCTGTTCATTGGTTGTACTACCTTCCTGTTGTTTATCTGTCAGAGAAACAGTAGCTGAGGGTATATCACTGGGAGTTGACTCAGTTTGCCCACTCCGAGATGAGGCCGCCTCTGCCTCAGTCTCTCCCGGAGCACTCTCAACAGTCTCTGTCACAGCCGCGACTTCTCCCGTCACCGCTACAGCGGCCTCCACTACACCGTTATCTTCGCTACTTTGCGCATTCTCATTCTCTTTTCCGCCTTCAATATTTTTACTCGGGCAGTTCCGAATTAAATGTCCCATTTTTTTGCACCCAACACACTTAATCTTTCCAGTAGTAACAATAATGCTGTAGCTGAAATCATCAATCCTAAAGTTAAGTGTTAAGTCTAAGTCCACATCATCAGGGATGATCATGTAGACGAATCTCCTAAATGAAACTATATGTTTTAATAAAGGCGATTCGCTATTGATCGGTATCTTTTTTATTGGAGACACCAGCTTGCCATAACGTGACAAAGCTTGCGTTAAAATCTCATCACTCACAAAAGGTGGCACGTTAGATAGAGTTACTTTTTTGGCAGGTAAAGAAAGTGGGAGGACCGAAACAAATTCTCCTCCAACTACAATTCCCTGCTCTACCAAATCATTCACTTTATCTACGTTATCCAGAAAAACCACAATCGCATTGTTCATCCTGGAAGCGGATAAAACACCTGCGTGTCCAACCACCTCCCCAACAGCCAAGCAACAGTCCTCGATACTCACCACGGACGCCACCTTAATTGTGTGGCGTCTCATGAGTGAGCACAATGCCTGGGCCGACATGCTTCCTAAAAACGGATAGCACGCGACCCTATGCGTAACAACAGCGAGACAAGGCAACACACACAAACACACACACACACACAGAGTAACAAAACAAAAACCAGAAAAAAAACAACAACAAACAAAACCAGCGTAGAGAATAAAGAGAGAAGAATTCACTCACGCCACTCTACACCACGCTCACGCCACTCCATCCACTCGCGCTCAACACCCGCACCGGAAGTGAGAGAGAGAGAGGGAGAGAGAAAAAAAAACTTTTGTCCATTGTTAGATGCTAGTTTAATGATGCTATGGCATGACGTGGCATACGTAAAAAATTACGTAAGCCAAGATTTTAAAAAAGAGCTTTAAAAGTATTATGTATAGGCTAACATTTTTTGAGATAGGGTTGTTAGACCAGGTTTCAGAAGTTACAGAAATGTCAAATACAATAATTTTATGTATATATATATATATATAATATTTTACAAGGAATTATTTTCTTATAAGAAATCAAATACACTGCTGGACAATAATCAATCATTTGTAATCTGTAATTTTTTTCCTAATGGCACTTTTATGATTGTTTTATATACTACAAACAATTATTTCAATTTTCTGCACAGAATAAGGTAGAAAATATGCTTTATAGTTTCTGTACTGTAATAAATGATATGTCCATTAGCACTGCATCATTCATGATTTTTTTTTTTTTTGTCTTAACGTTTCAGTTTATTCTGCTTTTTATTCAGCTTAGCTGCAGATATCTGGCACATCTGATAAGTTCTATGAGCACCAGATCACTTCTCTTTCAGTGCGAAAACTTCTTTATCTCAGTTTCATAAAACAAAATGCTATAGCATTTTACTTTTCCTCTTCATCAGCGAATGATGATCCTGAAAGAAAACGTGTCAATGTCTGTTTCTATAGCAACGAACGCTACTTTCATGCATCTTATTATCAGATAAACCTTGCGCTTTTATTTCAAGGTTGTTGTTAATGCTATGGTTATTTTAACAGTTTCCTTCGTACATTCAGTTCAACAACATTGTTAAAACACATTTATCATTCAATGGAACTGTGCGTATGCTTACAACTGCTCAGGTAATGCCGTCGGTAAGATGCTGAGAGCATTGAAAAACTACAGAAAAGTAAAACTACTTCACTTTAGCATTACTGGCCACGAGTCTTAAGGAGAGATCACACATCAGCTTCTCAAAAAATGTGTCAGTGAGATGAACGGAATGCGAGCGCAATCCTGTGACAGTCACAGGCAGTAAACAGTGGAGCGCATGATGGAGAGATGCGAGACACGAACACTGTTCAAGGTCTCCATTAATTCTTGCTTGTAGTAATTTAATGTGTATATATTTTGAAAGCATTGAATCGCACATACATCGCTACTTTGGTGGTGCCTCGCCCATTCGCCCTAATGAAGAAACCGCCCCTGATGACAACTATAATGTTTAATAATAATTCTAATTCTATGAGAATAGGAAATATATGTGCACCTCTTAAGGTTGTTTACCTTGGAGTGGAGCATGCAGAGTCGGCTCTCGAGGGAGCCGACTGCCCACATTGCGAGCGGCTTGCCCTGCATGTTCTCCGCTCCAGGAGGGCTCTCTTTGCGGAGGGAGCCTTCGTGAGCGTTCCCCGCGGTGCTGGTCCCACTTCTGCCAAGGCGGAGCGGCGATCTCGCTCGTGGGGTTCGCAGTTGGATCTGGTCTAGTGGGTCCCGAGCAGGCTCTGGTTATGGAACAGGAAGTGCACACTCTCCTGAGGAAGGAGGCCATCGAGGTGGTCCCTCCTCACGACAGAGAGTCCAGGTTCTACAGCCGATACTTCATAGTTCCAGAAAAAGGATGGAGGGTTGCGTCCCATTTTAGATCTGTGTCTATTGAACCGCTCAGTCAAGTGACTGAAGTTCAGGATTCTCACTCTCAAACAGGTTGTGTATTAGTTAAGGTGAGGTTAATGGTTTTTAAAGTTTGCAATTGGTCTGTCATGATTCTGTATTTCAGTATTTTCAAATCACAGGAAGTTCCTGATGTTCGCTTTTGGGGGCAAAGCGTACCAATATCAGGTTCTTTCCTTCGGCCTTGCACTCTCACCCCGCACTTTCACAAAGTGTGTGGATGCAGCCCTGGCTCCACTGTGACTCCAGGGCATCTGCATACTGAACTATGTCAACAATTGGTTGATTTTAGCTCAATCAGAGCAGATGGTGGTTTGGCATCGTGATGTCGTTCTCGCTCCATATGAAAGAGCTGGGGTTAAGACTAAACGCCAAGAAAACTGTGCTTTCTCCATTACAGAGGACCACTTATCTAGGCGTGGTGTGGGATTCGACCATGATGCAGGCACATATGTCACCTGCTCGGATCGAGTCGATCCTCGCCGCAGTCACGAGAGTAAGAGAAGGCTGGTCACTCACTGTCAAGCAGTTTCAAAAACTGCGCACCGACAACACAGCGGTGGTCTCATACATCAACCACCAAGGAGGTCTGCGCTCATGCTGTTTGTACAAACTAGTGTACCAGATCCTTGTGTGGTCCCAGGACAAACTCCTCTCACTGAGAGCAGTTCACATTCCTGGGCATCTCAATTTGGGAGCAGACATCCTGTCGAGGCAGGGGCCGAGGCCCGGGGAATGGCGGCTTCCCAACGAGATGGTGAAGCAGATTTGGAGAGTTTTTGGCCAAGCTCAGGTGGACCTGTTTGCGACTTGAGAGACATCGCACTGTCCCCTCTGGTTCCCTGACTCATCCAGCTCCACTGGGGCTGGACGCCATGGTACAGGCATGGCCAAGGCTTCGTCTGTATGCTTTTCTCCCGATCGCTCTGCTCCCGGGTGTTCTGGAGAGAGTGCGCCGGGACGGGGTCCGGCTGCTGCTGGTAGCCCCGTTCTGGCCGGGCCGAGTATGGTTCTCGGACCTGATTTCCCTCCTTGACGGCTCTCCATGGGAGATTCCCGTCAGGAGGGTGGGGTATGTCCCTAAGTTCCCCTCGTCTACCCCACAGCCTGTTGTACTCCTGGCCTTCTGTCCTCCTCCCTTCAGGGAGCCAGACCAGAAGAAGCTTAACTGTATGTGTCTAGTGCGAGCACTGGACACATACGTCCACAGAGCTGCCCTGTGGAGAAGGGCGGACCAGTTGTTTGTTTGCTATGGTCCCCCTAAGAGAGGTCTTCCAGCTACGAAACAGACCCTCAGTCGGTGGATAGTAGATGCCATTTCCTAAGCTTATGAGTCCTCTGGCCTCCCCTCTCCCCTGGGGGTCAAGGCTCACTCCACTAGAGGTGTTGCGGCCTCTAAGGCCTTCCTACACAGTAAATTTACCTGAGTAAAATTTACTCAAATTGAAGAAAATTTTACTCTATGCCAGATAACATTTGGTCCCTCTCTGAAAAGAGTAAATGTTATTTTTTTGATAGCGCTGTTTTTCCAGAGTTAATTTTGCTCTATTTAGTGTTTATATTTTACTCTTTCCTGTTATATTTGACTCTATTTTTATTTATTTTTTTTAATTAAATCTTGTACTATTTTTCTCAGTTCAGAGGTAAAAGAAATTGACTCTGCTACTTTTTAACTCTGTTCAGAGGACAGTCAATTTACTCTACCACAATTTACCTCCCCTCCAGATTTGTTTATCATCAATTATGAGTGAACTTCAATAAATACCTAACTCTATCCAGAGTTAATCTTCTTAATTACACCCTTCATGTTTTATCCTCAAAAAGCCCTAAAATATAAATGAAAAACGTACATGCACATGCTTTCCTCTGCTCAATAAACAAGGCACAGTGCATGCATGTTCGATGTCAGGAGCTTTACACACATGCATGGTGGTACTCTCGATAAAAGCTGAGGATGCTGACTTGAAGGAGAAGAATGATTGAATAATTGTTATTTGAGTTTTCTTTGCGCACAAAAAGTATTTTTTGTAGCATTGTACAATTATGGTTGAAACACTGATGTCGCATGGACTATTTTAACAATGTCCTTACTTTGTTTCTGGGCCTTGTGGTAGTACCCTTGCTGTCTATGGAGGGTCAGAGAGCTCTTGGATTCCTTCAAAAAATATCTTAATTTGTGCTCCAAAGAAGAAAATGAAGGTTTTACGGGTTTGAAAAGACATGAGGATGTCTAATTAATGAACGAATTTTCATTTTTGGGTGAACTAACCCTTTAAGAACCTTTCTGAGAAATAAGCAAGTTCAATGTCACACATTAATACAACATTATGAGCTAGTGTCATTTGATCTTCTTCATCAGTAGCTTCACCTTGATGAATTTCACAAGACGATCACATGCTTGTCTAGCTGGTATTTTGCGGTGTTGACTTGAGGGTGGCAAAAGGTGAACTAGCAACAGAATGGAAGATGTCGCTGTGCCAACCTGGAGACAGGGAAAACAAAATAAACAACATTTTTTTTTAGGTTTTTAGTTTTTAGGTAGAAGGAGTTGAACATGCCTCCTGCTCATTTTAACTTGACTTCATTGGAAGATGTGCTAATACAAATACATTAACCACTCCAGTACTTTAGTTTATGCTGAACACAGATTCAGTATTAACAGCACATTCATGCCCAAGTCTTGATGACTACAGATGTGTGGATAAATTGAAGTCGTACAGTTAAACTTTTTCAGCAACATGATTTTGTTATTCAGAGTCCCAAATGAAAACAATTTCTAACTGTAAATCTGCAACTCCTGTACTAGGCCCTTGCAAAAAGATCAGGGTATAAATGTTTGAAAATAAATCAAAAAGAATGAGAGGCGACAGCTACTTACATAACCAAACTTACTCCTGGGGTCAACCAAGTATGGGAATAGGGACATGATTCCCTTTGCACATTCTTCTTTTAAATTTCGGGAAGGGCTTGTTCTATACACACAAACATAAAACATTTACAATGCATAACATCATAAACATCAATTTACAAAGTACTATATGAACAACCTACCCAAGTTCATTTGTCAAATATGCTACCAAGATTTTCACCATGTCACGTCTTCGGCCATCTGACAGACTTTTAGAGTGTGCATATTTGTTTATGGCCTTTTCACCTGCAGGGCTGCTCTTTAGGATAGGATCAAAGACTTTAACATCCATTGTAGGACGATTTTTTGGCAACTGAAGGAAGACAAACCATTGGCAAACTAACAAAGCCCTGCAATGCCAAAGGAAGTAAGAGAGTTATTTTTATTCAACATAAGACACAATCATACACATATTATTATTAAAAAAAAAAAAAAAAAAACAGAGGGAAAAGTATTAATGATATTAACAATGTTAAAGTTTATTTCTTACCACATTCCAAAAACATTTTGAATGTAAAAGTTTTTTTTTTTTTTTTTAAAGCATTTCGTTGACCTTCATTCTGACAATGTTGTTGGTTTGCAACCTGAAGGAACCAAAAAGACAAAGTTAAACAAGGCGATAACACTCACAGTCAGATGAAGAAAAGAACATTCATTAGTGCAATAGAGAAATGTTATAACATAATTTTTATTATGTGATTATTTAAATCTCCTGTTTAAAAATAGGAAGACAGATATGCAATAGATTAATGTTTTTAATCAAAGTGATTGATGTCATTTTAAAATATAATAATTAAAATAAGTTAATTCAGCCTTATATTTACATGAGGTAAACATTAAATTGCTTGGTTTATATCTTTAATGTATATATATTGTATGCTATGTATATATATTGTATGCTAATATTAACATTGTATATCTGTACGGCCCATTTCAAAAGTGTATCGGTTTTTCCGTCTTTCTCCTCTCGCTAAGGAGAAACGCAGATGAAATATAATGTTATATAATGTTCTTGTAAATAGCCTACTTCCCAGCATTTCAGTAATAAAAAAGTGTACATTAAAAATGCATGCAAATTACAGTGAAGCGCAAAAGTTATCGTACGGTGTTCCGCAGTTGTCAAAAAGGATTCAAACGGTGAAACTGGAATTGAAACACCGACATTATGCAATAAAATAACCGACTAGCCCCTGTAAATACTGAAATACCTTAAGTTCCCAT
Organism: Cyprinus carpio; assembly: GCF_018340385.1. Taxonomy (NCBI): domain Eukaryota; kingdom Metazoa; phylum Chordata; class Actinopteri; order Cypriniformes; family Cyprinidae; genus Cyprinus; species Cyprinus carpio. The sequence goes on from NC_056589.1 coordinate 9,580,179, forward strand.
GAGAAACAGTTAAAATACACATCAAAATGGGCTCCAACAATACAATTAAGGCTAACGTTAACTTAACTCTTTACCGAGTCAAATACAGGTGGTGCACAACTCAAGCCCCTCGTCACAAGTTTAGTGGACAGACATTGATAGGCAGCTAGCTAGTTTCACTGGTGTCAATTAACGTTCGTAATGTTCATCATGTGTATGTTAGCTATTTGCTTTCAACATAACTTTGTCTAATTTAGTTCTCAAGCTAACATGAGAAGCAATCACTGTAATGTTCAAAAAATGTGGCAAAATGATCTGAGCTCAAAACAGAGGCGAATATTATTAAAATAAATACTAAGACTTTGAAACTTTACTTTACCATCCAGCAGGAGCACATCTTCTCTTCTAAAGAATCTAAACCCACAAGCAGCAGCAGTCGATGGCCGTGATTAACAGTAATGGTGGATCAATGAAGGGAGGAGAACAGTTTTGGGAGGAGTCACAGTTAACGTTACTCTGTTTTGCTCCCACTCTACTGACACATTTTACTCCGTATACTCAAAATAGAGTAAAAACAACTATTTTTAAGGAAAAAAATATTAACTCTGGAAAAACTACTCTGCCATTTTTCCTGTGCAGCAGGTGTCTCTATGCGGGACATCTGTGATGCTGTGGGTTGGTCCAAGCCCTTAAACTTTAAGTTTTACGGACTGTATTTTCTTAACAGTAATTTTAAACCTCTTTAACTTTTTGATACATTAATATTTTGAAATGATTCCACTTCTGCAGTAATCTGCAGATTGACTTCTTAAAAAAGATTCCAACCTTAGGTCTGTATTCCAAAGCGTCCATAATTTATAACAATTTAAGTTTTAATAGTGCACTTTCACATCTATATTCAAAAATGGGGGGTGGCAATAAATATTATGAAAAGTCTCTAAAACAACTCACAAAATAATGCTGCCATGTTTGCTTACTATTAATAATTGTGGCGTTATTTTGGTAACACTTTATTTTAAGGACCAATTCTCGCTATTAACTAGTTGCATATTAGCATACATATTACTAGCATATTGGCTCTTTATTAGTACTTATAAAGCACATATTAATGCCTTACTCTGCATGGCCATATTTTAGATCCATTAATCCACCCTGTACCTAAACTGGTCCCACTTTATATTAAGTGGCCTTAACTATGTACCTACATCAAAATAAATAAAGTACAATGTACTTATTGTGTTCATATGGTATTGCAAAAGAATTTTGCTGCTGTTGAGGTGGGATATGGGTAAGGTTAGGGACAGGTTTGGTGGTTTGGGTAGGTTTAAGGGTGGGTAAAGGTGTAAAGGATGGGTCAACAGTGTAATTATAAATGTATTTACAGAAATTAATTACAGATGTGCACATACACATAAAATACACATTTTTAGATTGTACATACATGTTTTTACATTGTACTTATACAGTAAGTTTATTATACAAACTGATTAATTTAAGTACATAGTAGTTAAGGCCACTTAATATAAAGTGGGACAACAAAAAACTTAATAACTAACTTACTAACTATTAATAAGCATCAAATTAGGAGTTTGTCCAGGGAAAACTCTTAGTTAATAGTGAATATGTGTTCCCTATTCTAAAGTGTTACTTTAATTTTTATACATGTACAAAAGTTGGTATTCAACTTTTTAATTATAGCTGTTAGTTTTTCCTTTTGTTGCACTTCAACCAAATTAAGTTTTACACTTTAGTATGGGGACAAATCTCACTATTAACTGGTTGCTTATTTGCATGCCTATTATTAGCACATTGGCTGGTTATTAGTATTTATAAAGCACGTATTATGTATTCTGCGTGACCATATTCTAAATCCCTAATCCTACCCAATACCTAAACTGAACATCTACCTTACTATTAATAAGATGTAATTCAGGAGTTTATTGAGCAAAAGTCGTGGTTAAAGGTTTGTTAATAGCAAGAACTGGACCTTAAAACAAAGTGTGACCTTAGTTTTTATTATCTATTATCTATATATTTATCTATTGCCAGAGCAGCTGAATTGAACAAATACTTTTTGAGTACACATGCAAAGATTCAGCATTAAAAAACATCAGCAAACAAATAAATTTCAGATAAAATGATAATAATTACAAAATAAGTTACTAAAAGTGGCAACAAAAACAACAACAGAAACAGAATAAACTAAAAGTATTTGACCATATCCATGCATAGGAACTTCATTGTACTGTACATAACTGTACATCTGCTTTTCTCTTTTTCTTGTTAAATTACTTTAACAAAAACTTTTTTTTGTCATCCTGGGTAATTTGATTTATTATGATTAAGTGTGCAAAATTAGTGATTATTCATTGGTCTTTGCTTCTCATTTATCAGTGTGAGAGATTGGATTCGCTCTGTGATCTCTCTGCTTTTGTCGCTAAACCATTTTGTCCTTTAATTTACAGGGACAAAGGACATTGTAACAATCACACAAGCAATGCCATGTCTGAGGACAGCACATCTGAGCAGATTATTAAATCTAATTTTTTCATACTTTAAAAGGGAAATAGTCTAATTTGCCACTGCTAATCATATTATTCAGTCAAGGAGTTCTAGCATTTGATGAGACATTCTGGTGGGGTCACAACATGTCTGTGGAGGGGAGAAAAAAAGAGAAACATTTAGGGGGGAATTCACTAACAATTAATTGTGCCCTGTATAAAGTGTTTCAGTGCCCAATAAGGAATACAAATCAGGTAACAGCACAAAAATCTGCAAAACAGTTGTTAGTGATATAGCAGACCACCACTACCTGGAATACTTTGCATTCCAGCATTTAGATATGGGGTTGCATATATGGGGAGAAGGGAGACAATGCTTGATTTGTGGCAACAGGTTCCCTGAATTCAATTGATTTTTGAGATCCAGAAAATGTGAGTAGCTGATTTAAAATAGTGAGATAACTTCAAGTTAACAAGTAAAATTTAGTAAATAAGCTACAGTAAAATATAAATGGATGAACGAATGATCAAATGTTTGGTACATCTGAAATATCTGTGTGTGTGTGTGTGTGTGTGTGTGTGTGTGTGTGTGTGTGTGTGTGTGTGTGTGTTTTGACTTTGGTATTAAATTTACGGTTTTTGTTTGTTGTGTGGGGAAAGAAGCCTTGACCTAAAATTTGCAATAGTAGCCCACTAAGCCACCTAGGGACTTTCACTCCAGGATCTAAACAACCACTCCTCAATACAGGTTACAAACAATACAAACAAACAAACAACAACAACAAAAAAACAAAAAAACAAAAACCAATTAAAGGTATATTATGTTAACTAGGGGCAGAACAAATGAAGAGAGCACTTACATGGAAAAAATCCTAAACCACACCGACAGACAATCCCTCACACTCTAGTGCTCTCCACTGCAACCATACAAATGAAAACAACAACAACAACAAATGTGCTCCACACTGCACCCCAAAGAATAAATGGTGTATCTCTCTAGGTCCCCAAAGGGTGAACTCTCTCAGCACTGACAAGGAAATACAAGTCAAAACAAATACAATTACACAAAAATAGAAAAGAAAGGAAAGAAACTACAAATCTATGCAAAACATTAGGGTATGTGACTAGCAGCCCCGTAAATCACTGACAGTATATCACACCAGCCGTCTTGATCTCTGTTATCCAAGAGGTAAACAAGAAAAGAAAATGACTAAATTAATCCCTTTAATATCCCCAAAACCATCAGTAAACATCCGCCACAAAGAATCAGCCCAAATAATCAAAACAAAAATCTAATAAAGACAACGAATGCAATAAACACGGCTGGAACAGTAGCGCAGTCTGGGTTCGTACATCCTGCCAAATATTGACCCATTCCACGGCTCTACGCTGGACATAAGCCGATAGGCACTTCCACATCCATGAAACTTAATAATTTAAAATATAAAACCGCCCCCCCATAAAAAGATCATACTCACTGGGTCAGTCTGACTGATATGAAAAAGCTTCTGCTATGACATATCTTGCTGCACCCGAACTGCAGGATACAAACTTGGGTTACACTTGGGTTACACACAGTATTACACCTCTCACATATGGAATTCCATTCATCCACATACCTGGGTTTAAACAGGGAAAGGAATATAAAACCCAAACCACACAACTCCACCAGGCAAGGGCAACACAACGGAAAACGTAAGGTATGGGAAATTAGTCAAGTGCTCACTACGCCACTGGAACGCTCTACTTTTATTGTGATAAAATCATGTTAATCATTAACCAGCTGGTGATGGACGCAGGTAAACCTGGGCTGCATCCAAAAACTTAGGCAGGTGACTTGCTGCCTCGCTGCCGTATGAGTCAATGAATTTGCAGGCAGCGTTTTTGCATGAAGGCACCTCATGAAACTGATTTTGGACAGGCTTCTGAGGCAGAGTAACGGTTTAATGATCTACAGCAAAATATAGAGAGCTTTGGTGATAACTAAGTGGATATTTTATTACTGCAATATTAATTTCTCGCTAAAAATTACATAAAAAGTGGAAAACGTTGGTCAAAAACATACATTTACTCACAAACTGACCACCGACTGCAACTTTCAGGTGCCATCTTTATTTTTTGGCTTAACTGTCACTGAATGGAACGCACAGGATTGTGGGATATCAAAGGCAGCGAAGGATACATCTATGCTACCTTCAAAAATCGGCCAGATGAAGGCATCTCAGGAGACAGGAACTGAAACTAACACTGAATTCGGACGTGCCTTGATGCCTTTCTACCTTGGAATGCGTCCTCCAAAGGCAGCATTTTTCAGTTTTCAGATGCAGCCCTGTAGTGAGTTCTTCTTATTCTCCAGCAGAGGGGGTTGTGGTAGCAATATTCATCCCATCACATTAGCATGCATATTACTAGCATATTGGCTGTTTTTTAGTACTTACAAAGCACATATTAATGCCTTAATCTGCATGACCATATTTTAGATCCCTAAATCCACCCCGTACCTAAACTTAACAACTAACTTACTAACTATTAATAAGCAGCAAATTAGGAGTTTGTTCAGGGAAAACTTTTAGTTAATAGTAAATATCTGTTCCCTATTCTAAAGTGTTAGCATATTTACATGTTTCAGTTTGGTGGCTTTTACGTTTTAGGCAAGTCAACTAATCATATTTTCTGAATTCTCTTAATTGAATCCATGAAAGCATTATGCCTATGCAGACACCCATCACACTGCAACATGAATAATAATGCCTTTAAATAGTCTATAGCCGAGTTTATGTGCTTTTGCTTCACTATTCACTTTTACTAACCAATTTTATTATGTTCAGAATTTATCTAGCAACTACGTAGCAAAATGCTAATATCCACTCAGAGCAACTCAGTACCTTCATAGCAATGCCCTGAAAAACATAACACATATCATTTAATTTGGATTTTGTAAAAATCTAGTTAACATCTTGCTGTTGCTGAAGTGTCTAATCAGGGTTGTTTCAAGCTCAAGATGAAGGATTTGTTTGTGAAAATCTCCTTTTATTTTACCAGCATAACAATAGCTGTAATTATATTAAGTGTTTTGATAGCTCAGTTTTTAAAACCTGACATGAACCACACAGATTTCACCTCTCCTTGTAGCATATAACAGTACCTAACCAAGGTTTCACTTAGTAAAATTTGTCAGCACAGCAGATAAGGGTGACATATCATTAGCTCTATAAAACCTCCCAAGCCGATCCTATCTCCTTGAGCCTCATATCCATTCTCTTTAAAGTTCTCATTGCATTCTCCCTCCTCTGCAGCAAAATGGGATTTCAAGATCTTGCAGTGAAATTGAGCCATTAGTCTTAAATATAGCTTTTATGAAAATGTATTTACTTCCCAAACAGGTCTTGAAATGAGGAAGTTATACATTGACCTTCCCATAGAAGCAATATGCTGCATAATTGCTGCCATTTCTGAGTGGAAAATATATATATTTTCCGGATAAGGATACTGGGGCTTTTTATATTTATATTTATATTTATATATATATATACTCTACTATATATATATATATATATATATATATTATATATATATATTATAATTAATCTATATATATATATATATATTTACTTAATTATTAATTTTAAACCTAACAAACTTCTTTTTGCAAAATAAATAAATAATAAATACATAAAAAATAAATAATTGTAGGCCTATATTCCATGAATTGCAAAAGGATTTGCAACATAAGAGAAGATGGGTTTCATTAGAAGCTATCAATCTAGTGATTGTCGATAGACGAATGTTTTAAAAAAGTGCTAAAACACTTTTTTTTTATGAATATCTATATGAATAACCCATAGCTACATTGCATAGTGGTGTAAACACACTGTGATGAACCACTGATATGTTTTATGTTGTTATCAGCAAAGAGGACCAGTACTACTCTGCACTTAGTGTCCATTATGTGAGAAAAGAGAGTTCAAAGAGGAACCTTCTAGCTTCTTCAAAACACCATAATTTACTGTTGTGAACTGTGTGCTAATGGTAAAATTTCAACTGCAGTATTACAACAAAAGTTTGTCTGATTGCAGATATATGCTACAGAGACATGAAATGTAATGTATTTCGTAATATAAAAGCACGTCAGTTCAGTTTCCTGTGGAAAGTATGGATGGAAAAGGGCATTTTGAGGCTGAATGCTAATAGAGGATTGATAAACCTGTCTGGTTTAGCCACATTATAGGGAGGACTTTGTAAAAGAGAGGTTACAACAAGTGCACCATATTGAAGAAATACTTAGTAATTTTTAATATACATGTATTGTACCATAGGCAAGCTCTTCCTGTATAATAGAATTTCTCAGGATAGCAAATGTACAGGTCCTTCTCAAAAAATTAGCATATTGTGAAAAAAGTTCATTATTTTCCATAATGTAATGATAAAAATTTTAACGTTTCATATATTTTAGATTCATTGCACACCAACTGAAATATTTTCAGGTCTTTTATTGTTTTAATACTGATGATTTTTGGCATACAGCTCATGAAAAACCCAAAAATTCCTATCTCAAAAAATTAGCATATCATGAAAAGGTTCTCTAAACGAGCTATTAACCTAATCATCTGAATCAACTAATTAACTCTAAACACCTGCAAAAGATTCCTGAGGCTTTTAAAAAACTCCCAGCCTGGTTCATTACTCAAAACCGCAATAATGGGTAAAGACTGCCGACCTGACTGCTGTCCAGAAGGCCATCATTGACACCCTCAAGCGAGAGGGTAAGACACAGAAAGAAATTCTGAACGAATAGGCTGTTCCCAGAGTGCTGTATCAAGGCACCTCAGTGGGAAATCTGTCGGGGAAGAAAAAAAAGTGTGGCAAAAAACGCTGCACACCGAGAAGAGGTGACCGGAACCTGAGGAAGATTGTGGAGAAGGACCGATTCCAGACCTTGGGGGACCTGCGGAAGCAGTGGACTGAGTCTGGAGTAGAAACATCCAGAGCCACCGTCCACAGGTATGTGCTTTTGAACCAGAAACAGCGGCAGAAGTGCCTGACCTGTGCTACAGAGAAGCAGCACTGGACTGTTGCTCAGTGGTCCAAAGTACTTTTTTCGGATGAAAGCAAATTTTGCATGTCATTCGGAAATCAAGGTGCCAGAGTCTGGAGGAAGACTGGGGAGAAGGAAATGCCAAAATGCCTGAAGTCCAGTGTCAAGTACCCACAGTCAGTGATGGTCTGGGGTGCCATGTCAGCTGCTGGTGTTGATCCACTGTGTTTATCAAGGGCAGGGTCAATGCAGCTAGCTATCAGGAGATTTTGGAGCACTTCATGCTTCCATCTGCTGAAAAGCTTTATGGAGATGAAGATTTCGTTTTTCAGCACGACCTGGCACCTGCTCAGTGCCAAAACCACTGGTAAATGGTTTACTGACCATGGTATTACTGTGCTCAATTGGCCTGCCAACTCTCCTGACCTGAACCCCATAGAGAATCTGTGGGATATTGTGAAGAGAAAGTTGAGAGACGCAAGGACCCAACACTCTGGATGAGCTTAAGGGCCGCTATCGAAGCATCCTGGGCCTCCATAACACCTCAGCAGTTGCCACAGGCTGATTGCCTCCCATGCCACGCCGCTTGAAGCAGTCATTTCTACAAAAGGATTCCCGACCAAGTATTGAGTGCATAACTGAACATAATTATTTGAAGGTTGACTTTTTTTGAATAAAAAAAAACACTTTTTCTTTTATGGTCGGATGAAATATGCTAATTTTTTGAGGCTTTTCATGAGCTGTATGCCAAAAATCATCAGTATTTAAAACAATAAAAGACCTGAAATATTTCAGTTGGTGTGCAATGAATCTAAAATATGTGAAAGTTTAATTTTTATCATTACATTATGGAAAATAATGAACTTTTTCACAATATGCTAATTTTTTGAGAAGGACCTGTATGTACTGTATAAACGTGATAATAGGATTTCTCAGGATAGCAAATGTATGTTTATTTTCCATGATGAGCCAATTCTACGCATGGCTCATATACATAAAGGAAATTGAAATTGGATGGAGGTGTGAAAATGAAAAGGAAAGGGGATGTGGAATGTTTTGTGTTTGTTTTTGTTTTGTTATTTTTTTTTATTTTTATGTTTCTGTAGTTTGACCATATTTTGAGTGCTGTACCCTGATAGCACACGTACATCATGGAGATGTTTATTTGACGTCTGCATATACATCTGCAAGACAGTTTTTTGAGTGCTTGCTCATCTGCAATACTGTACGCCTATAGGATGTTTTCTATCAGATGTCAAATAGATGTTTAGAAGATGTCTTTACAATGTATATGATTTGGAATGTATGTAAAACTGACGTCTGACAAACGTCTATCAGATGTTTGTACACAGCAGATTCTTTCCAGATTAAGCAATCTTTAACAGACATCTTGCAAACGTACGTGTGCTACCTGGGTAGTGAACTCTGGTATATACTATCATACCACTATAAATTACATTGTCTACAACCAGGGATAGGCAGCACATCAGATATGTGATTTGAAATACAAAATACCATTTTAAAACTTTTGAAAAATAACTAGTTTTCAAAGTCATTTGACTCAATACTCTGTAAACCTGTGGATTACAAGGTTGATAGCATTATATAAACAGTCCTCAAGCCCTTTACTATCCGTGATAGGCATAAAACAAGTTTAAATTCTCTCTCAGCATGACCACTCTTAGGATTCTTTTCACATATTGTGTGAATTACTTTTTCCAGAGCTTTAATTATTTTCTCATTACTAAAGATCTATTTGTTGTTGTTAAAATGTGGTTTGTAATTAGATAAAGTCATTTCTCACATGGCCTTAATATGAGGCAGTTAAGAACAAAGACTTCCATTATTTTTTTCTTGCTTGTTAAAATGCTATCCATCCCTCACACTCTCATTTCCTTCATTTAAATTGCCTTTAGATGCAGGGGTCACGGTGCTTGATGTACAAATGCACAAAACACAGTTTGATGGGAAAAAAAGTGTGACACCACCAAGGAAGTCATCCTAACAAAAAAGTGTACTGCGAGAAAATAAATTAACAAGTCCTTGTGGTAAGAAGCTATGGGTTACAGTGATTTTAGACCAGGGGGCTTTGTTAGGCACAATGCAGAAATAATCAGCTAATCATAATCAAGGATCAGAACTGTCCATTTTATTAACACGCATTAGAAAGTCAATAGAAAGTCACCATCTCTTTATGTTCTTAAAAGGTTCCTTTGTCACAGGAGGACAGGGTCAATTTTTGTGTTATTCATGAGCTCATAAAATTAGTTTTGAGATGTAGCGTGTTCTGTGTCAATATGACACAGTGTGAATTTTTGTATAATTGGGCTATGATGGTAAAAAAAAAAAAAAAAAAAAAAAAAAAAATTAGATTCAGAAATGTTCACTGGATCACATGGAGCGTAGCCATTCTGTATATCTTAAATTAACTTGTAGTGTCTTGCACATCTTGTCTTTGAACACATGCAAAACCAGTGTAGCACAGATTCATTAAAATAAATATATTAAAGCAAATATAATAATTACACCGAAGTTAGACAACAGAAAAGTATTTTATTAGTATTATTTTATTACAGGTCTCTGCAATTTGCCAAATATGTTGCCAAGGTAACACAATGTGATCTTTTAGAGCAGCTTACTGGCTAGACATAGTTGTACCTTTGAGTGTTGCAGTAAAATTTATTTTATCACTGACCTTTACTAACCATTTAAATATATTTTAAAAAGGAGAGTAGAAGGCAGATAACCTTTTCACTTTCTGAATATGACCATTTAATATTGTTCTGTTCTTCCAGCACTGATTGTGCCATGCATTTCTAGGAGCACTCAGAGAGTAGCTAAATTACTGACATCTGTGTGGATGTGCAAACATAATTCTAGCACCACATGCACATCAGTCTCACATATCTGATTATATTGTTGACTCATGGTGGGTCGCTAAATATGTGAATATTTAATGCAAAATTTAAATACTAATTGAGTTTGGCTAATTTTCCATTTAATTTAAAAGCAATCTAAGTAATAAGCTAAAATGCTTTAAATATTAAGGGTTGTGCTTTATACTGGATACAGAAGTTACTCTTTCATAGCTCAGGAGACCTAACACTGTTCTCAGTAATGTTTTATTTAAGTATCAACTTTGTCTCAGAGATACAATCACATAATAAAGTCTAATATTTCATTACATTAAACAGAAGCACAAACATCTGATGTTGCATTTGTTAAAGGTTGCAATTTATCTTGCTTATGAGGTGCATTAATTATCTTTGTCACTTGAGCTCACTCTACTAGAGGTGTTGCTTCTCAGGTGTAAACAAAGGGAACATCTATGTAGGATCTGTGTGGCAGCAGACTGGGCCTCTCAGCACACATTTATCATATTTTAGAATCTGGATGTTGACTTGACTTCTAGCATCATGAACTGTTCATTGACAGTTCTTTTTTTTATCAGTCTGGTTCACGGGCTGACAAATTTACAGTTACTCAGTAGTATGGTGCTATGGCATAGTGTTCCCATAGTGTCAGCTACTGATGCAGTGTCAAGTATACCAACAATATGAAAGGGAGCATCATGATTGCGTATGTAACTCTGGTTTCCTGAGCAGTGAAGGGGATCCATAGATTAGATACATAACTCTGCCATACACCCTGTTAATGTATTTGACTTTCTTCATAGAATTCTGAGGAATGATGGTGCTGGCACATTTCTGATACACCTCTTAATTATTGAATTCAGGTGTTTCAATCAAATTCATTACCGTATAAAATCAAACACCTAGTCTGCATTTACTAACATTTGTGAAAAAAGGGTCATTCACACAAGAGTTTCATTAACACTTTATAAAAACTAACACAAACTAGTCTAACAAACAAACAAACAATCACTCATACAGGGAAAGGGAAAATGAGATTTGATGGATGAAACCATCGGGATAACCAGAGAATGAAGCTATGAAAAGAGTCAGTTAACCACCTGAGTATGACCATCAGTGCTGTTTATAACAGGGTCTATAGCTTATACTAAACCTCTCTTTCGTTTAGTTAAATGTATAATACTTGCATTGCCTTGGCCTGGAACGAGTGTCGGGATGCAGTCTCGGATGAAATTCTTGATGGTTTGGAGGTTTTGGACTTGCAATCAAGTTCTTCCGGGTTTGAAGAGTGATGAATTCCAAAGATGTTCTGACTTGATGGTGATTGGGAGTTTCTTCCCAGTGGAAAGTGAAAAAGAGCTAAGAGAGACATCAGCTGAGATCCTAGGATCTTTGGTGAATGGAAAGTCAAGGCAGAGGCCTGGCACAAATTTAGGATGTCCTTAGAAGTCTAGCTCACATCCTCATCTTCTCAGAATCTAACAGAACCACAGACTGACAGGCTATGGGTTGGAGCCCATTGGGCATGCCCACACTAGCTCAGGCTCTCCACACGTTCAGCAATCAGAAGATTTAGCAGAAGACTTAGCAGAAGAAGACCTGGGTGGGCCAAGCGGGAGGTTGGAAATACTGGAGAGTTTTATGGCCGTTTGTCTGAGAGTATGGTAATTTGCATATGGAACTCGATTGAGTGTTAATGCAAAATTACTAAAGATTCTTAGAACACTAATATATTGCTAATATATGTACCAACATATAATATACACTCTCGTTTAGATCATCATTAGACAAATTCATAGATACTAAACATGGTAAGATTACATAAAGGTAAGATTGGTTCTATCAAAAGCATGCATTAAACAGTAAACAATACAAAAGACAATATACTAGAAGAGTAACAACATACACAATGACCTGAAGTATATGTGTGTTCATTCAAAGAAAGGTTTTCATATAAATTAATTAGAGAACTGTCCATTTTTATGGGCATTATGTGTCTGTTTTAGAGAGACTTGAGTAAGAGTTGCTTTGCCCGCATTCCTTTGAGACATAAAACTAGTGTTATCAGATGGTGTTTCTTTGGTTACTATGGAACCAGAGGCCTGTTCTGCCCTTTTGAGGTGTTAGTTGCATTTCAGGGGAAGGGTCCATAGACCCTCATAGTTGGCCCTTTGGTTAGGTGAAGGGGGCAACCAAATGCTACAACGTGTATTTTCATGTGTCGATCCTTCCGTGCCACAGACCATTTCTGTGGTTCACAGTCGAAGGACGTGCATACCAGTACAAGGTCCTGCCCTTCAGGTTGTCCCTGTCTCCCCGTGTCTTCACGAAAGTCATGGAGGGGTATCTTATTGTCCTCAGAGAGTAGGGTGTTCGCATCCTCAACTATCTCGAAGATTGGCTAATACTAGCACAGTCTTGCAATCAGTTGTGCGAGCACAGGGACCTGGTGCTCTGGCACCTCAGCCAGTTGGGTCTTCAGGTCAGCTGGGAAAAGAGCAAACTTTTCAACGATGCAGAGAATCTCTTTTCTCGGTATGGAGTTGGTTTCATAATATGATGGATTCCTTTAATTTAATTCACTGCTTTACATTACACAGGCATATACTGTACTCACAGCATTCGCACAATTTACCAACATAACACACTATTCCTGATTCTAATCCTTGTTAAAACCTTAGTTCCACTGGAGTGCTACACTGCTGGGTCACTATAATAATGTGCCTGTTTGAGCATTATTCCACAATAAAGCAAGGTTTTATGTATTTACACTGACATTGGTCTTATGCATTAAACCCATCATGACTTTGGAACACATAATAAGAATCTAAATATAATAAAGCCATGAGTGTACACTTTACATACTTTAAGGACCGCCCATTGGCCCAATGATGGAATCCAATGGTGTGGTTGCTTCTGTAAATTTCACTTAATTTGTTAGAATTGAATTTCCATTTGATTCTAGATCCATGCTTAGTATGACTCTAATTTCCAATGATTTTAGAATTTAGACTTATGATATTATTATTTCAGTTCTATTTTAATCAGGATGTGTGATTATTTTAGTATTCCCTTTCAATTATTCATTTATTAGGAAGCCAATGTCACAAGCCAGCCAGGCCATGGGTCTTGCAGACACAAAAATTAAACGTTTATCCTCATAGAGGACAGAAGTTTGGCAAGGTGGTGTTCTATGCTCTTTCTTTGAGATCTTCTCTCAAGATTAGGTGGTTTTTTTTTGTTTTATTGTATGCTGCCTGTTCTTTTGAAAATTAGTTTGATTAATATCGACAGAAATCCAGCAATTTCAGCAATACAATACTCTTTTTTCTACTTTACTCTTTTTTCATACTGAACAATCATACTTAACATTGCAGTGAATATCATTATGAGTCCCACACAAATTAATATTCTCTTGAATATTGTTAGGACAAGGACCAAATCAGCTCTGGGAACTCTGGGGTGGACCTGTACAGCCACTGAAGATCTTTTGTTATGTGGAGCCTTCAAATTGCCTGGCAAACTGTGAAAATTGTAAATTTAACTAAACAAAACAGATGTTTAGTGTAAGCTGTAGACCCCGTTATAAAATGCCGCTGATGGTTTCCCTCAGGTGCTTAAAGGTGCTGTATGTAGGATTATCTAACTAGTGTTCAACCACTCAAGAGAAACTTGAGAAACTTGTTCATGCCTTTATCACCAGCAGGGTGGACTACTGTAATGGTCTCCTCACCGGCCTTCCCAAAAAGACCATTAGACAGCTGCAGCTCATCCAGAACGCTGCTGCCAGAATTCTAACTAGAACCAGAAAATCTAAGCATATCACACCAGTCCTCAGGTCCTTACACTGGCTTCCAGTTACATTTAGGATTGATTTTAAAGTACGTTTACTCATTTATAAATCACTCAATGACCTCAACTAAAGCATAAAAATACCATAATATGTTTGCAGATATTTAAGAAACATGCTAATTAACATACTTGTATATCTGAAGTGATGCTGCTTCTCATTGCCACACTGTAGACGTGTCTTGACATCTCTTCAAATAAAGATCTTTGGCATAATGTAGACGTGTCTTTTCTATTTATGACCTTTCAGATTCATGCATTCCAATTGACATCTCTTCAAATAAAGAGTTTCTAATGACTTTACCAACCAAGAATATTTAAGACAAATTATTGGCATGTGTATAATTTTAGTTAGTTATGATTTGCTAATATATGTTTCAATATTATTTATGTTTGTAACTGTTGCAGAATTAATATTACAATCATCTAATCTGTTCATCCATTGAACATTCTGTATAATTTCATATAAAATGTTACAAAGGATTTTTCGTGGCCACGGAAAATAGCTTTCTTACAGTACCAATGCATTAGAGCATGTAGCTATAGATCGGATCGTAAAATGGACAATTCACAAACGGTGACAGAACCAGAAATTCATATAATCTATGCACAAAAGTTTATTTACTAAACTCTAATACATAACTAATCTAAACGAACAAACATACAATCACTCATACATGGAGAAGTTGAGGTGGATGAATGAAACCAGATAATGCAGTTATGGAAAATTAGTCACTTAAAGGTGCTGTATGTAAGATTTTGACTCAACTAAAGCATAAAAATACCATAATATGTTTGCAGATATTTAAGAAACATGCTAAGTTAACATACTTGTATATCTGAAAAACAATGCTACAGTCAGCATTGTTATTTTCCTTTGAAAATGTGCGTTCCGGCCCGCAATGTCGGTCTGTGTTTTGGTTTGTGAAACCCGCCCACTGCCAGTTTACCCAATCGTATTTCGGCATCCCGGGTTGCCAGTTGACGGAAAACACAGCGTATTTCAATTCATTCATCATCAAGTGCGCTCGTTCCTGTTGGTGTCGTCAATCTGGAGACCTGCGTTTGGGTCAAGTCTGAGGAGGAGGGGCCGGGTGAAAAAAAACCCTCTTCATTATTTTGAATTTGGACTATAATACCAAGTTCAACCACTCAGTGTCAATCCTACATACAGCACCATTTTATAACGGGGTCTACAGCTTACACTAAACCTCTGTTTTGTTTAGTAAAATGTACAATACTTGCATTGCCTTTGAACGAGTGTCGGATGCAGGATGCAGATGAAAGTGTTGATGGTTTGGAGGTTTGTGGTGTTGGAGTCACGATCGCGTTCTACTGGTTTTGAAGAGTGATGAAGTCCAAAAGATGTTATTCTGACTCTGTGGTGGTCGGGAGAGTTACCCTGCTTGGACACTTGCGTTTCAGACAGCTACACATCTTCATTAACATATTGTCCACATCCCCCTGTATTTTAGGCAAACGAAACATTTCTTGGAAGAAATGGTATTCCCTGCAGTTAGCTGTAAGTCCAGTCAGATGGCGCTCCGACAGTGCCCTACAGAGACAGGCAAGGTGGTTTTCCCATGTTTTAGGTGACTACATCGTCTATGTCTAAGTATGCCACTGCATAGGTGTAGCAGAAGATCCATCATCATTTGGAATGTCAGTAGCCACAGGACCCAAAAGCTCTGAAGGGCCATATTATCTTTTGCTGCTGTGGTGAGAGGTACAAGCCAGTATCCTGGTGGTTCATGGGAGCTAATGTGGAAATGAACCAGTTTATCCAAAAGATGTTCCATGGGGTTGAGGTTAGGGCTCTGAGTGGCCCAGCCAAGTTCTTTCACATTAAACGCATCAAACCATGTCTTTATAGACCTTGCTTTTGCATGGAATAGAAAACTGCCTTCCCAAGTCTGTTCCCACAAAGTCAGAAGCATAGCATTGTCCAAAATGTCCTGGTGTAATAAAGCATTAAAGGGGTCATATGATGAGATTTCAATTTTTCCTTAAAATTTTTGCACCATTCTCAAGTCTGCTGGCTGTTCCTTACTCAAGCCCACAGTGTGTGACGTTGTGTGATGCATTTCATGGAGGACTGTTTCCTGAACCTGCAGAGTAGCCTACAATGTGTCTGTGCTTAAAGGGTGTTCTATAAAGTGGGGCAGTTCCAACTTTGCAAGGACAGTCTGGCGCTTTCGACTCACAGCCTGTAAGAACATTTTTTATATTTAAAGAATTTGCCACTGCTGATTTTAATGTAAGTTTTGAGCAGTGCAGAGTAGCACTTGTTGTTTGTCGTTTCTTCGATTACAAATGCAGACAATGATTTTATGTTTACAATACACAACGCAACACGTTAAAACTGCTATAAAATCATAGTTTCCCAAAAATCAACTATTGTGGATAGCTTGCCATTAGTTCGAATAAACATCGCAGGTTACGTGTGTAACCATGGTTCCTCGAGGGAACGAGACGCTGCATCGAACGCTATGGGGAACGCCCTCTGCGTGAGCACGTTCTGAATCACATGTGTAATCAGCCTAATGGAAAGGCGAGACGTCATAGGCGGGTGACGTCATCGACCTGGAAGCTTAAAAGCAAGTGTGGCAGTGCCGGCGTTAGCCTCTAGGAATGAAGCAAGCACTGGCAGGTGTGTCAGAGGACTCATAAGCCAGGTTAATAGCCTCAACTATCCACCGGCTGAGGGTTTGCTTAGTTGCAGGTGGACCCCTTTTGGGAGGACCGTAGCACACAAGCAGTTGGTCCGTCCTTCTCCACATGGCAGTTCTGTGGATGTACGTGTCCAGCGCTCGAACTGGACACATACAATTAAGTGGGTCAACCCTGCAGAGAACCTGGCTTGTAAAAACTCCAGAACTGTACCAACTGGGCAGTTAGCTGGGTCAAGCTGTGGGTCTCTGCACCATGAGGTGAAGCGTTTCCATCTCATTTTGTACAGTTTACTCGTTGAGGGAGCTCTGGATTGGAGGATGGTCTCAACAACCTCGGTTGAGAGACCGGATGCTATGAGCTGTGCCCCATCAGGGGCCACACCCACAGTTTCCACAACTCCAGGCGGGGTTAAATTATCGTACCCTGCACCTGTGAGAGTAGATCTCTCCTGTCTGGAATCTCCCATGGAGAACCGTCGAAGAGTGAGATCAGATCTGAGAACTATACTGAACTAGAGAGAACCAGAGGGTACATTGCAATGTCTCTTGGGTCGCAAAGAGGTCCACCTGAGCTTGGCCAAATATTCTCCATATCTGCTTCACCACCTCAGGGTGAAGCATCCATTCCCTGGTAAAAGTACACTTTTCTTGGCGTTCAGTCTCAAACCCAGCTCCCCCATGTGGGCAAGAACGATGCTGAAATGCCATCTGCTCCGATTGAGCTAAAATCAACCAATCGTCAATATAGTTTAGTATGCGGATGCCCTGCAGTCGCAGTGGAACCTGAGCAGCATCCACACACTACGTAAAGGTGCTAGGTAAGAGTGCAAGGCCGAACGGAAGTAATCGATATTGGTATGCCTCACCCCCGAAAGCAAACCTCAGAAACTTCCTGTGTTGGGGAAGGATGGAGACATGGAAGTATGAATATTTGAGATCTATCGTGACAAACCAGTCCTCAGACCTGATTTGAGATACAACATGCTTGATTGTGAGCATCTTGAACTTTAGTCGCATGACTGAGTGGTTTAACTGATGCAGATCTATGATTGGACGCAACCCTCCATCCTTCTTTGGAACTATGAAATACCGGCTGTAAAACCCGGATTCCCTCTCTTGAGGAGGGACCACCTCGATGGCCTCCTTCCTCAATAGGGTATTCACTTCCTTGTTCCATAACCAGAGCCTGCTCGGGTCTGACCACAGTCGGAATAACCTTGTTGAATCTCTGCGGTGGAGAGCCGAACAGAATACGATAGTCTTTTTCTATAGTGTGCAGGACCCATTTAGATACATTTGGCAGTAGTTTCCACGCTGCTAAATAATCTACTAAGGGAATCAGTCTCTCGAGACTCGAGATTGGTGTTACTGAGTGGGTGACTATTGTCCCTAAAACATTGGATTTGTAAACAAAAAACAAAAACCTCAACAGAAGCAGATATTTATCATTGGAAATTAGTTAGTTACTTAATGATCTTATTTATAAATCTTCTGTCAGAAATACTAGAAAATGCAGTATCCTCTCAGCTATGTTCCTTTTTGGAGAGAAATGGTATCTCTGAGGATTTACAGTAAGGATTTAGACCGTATCATAGTACTGAGACTGCTCTCATCGGAGTTACAAATGACCTCCTCTTATCATCCGATCGTGGTTGTAATTATCCGTTAGTGCTACTGGATCTTAGTGCTTCTTCTGACACTATTGATCACAACATTCTTTTGAGTAGACTACAAAATTATGTTGGCATTAGCGAAATTGCATTGTCATGGTTCAAATCTTACTTATCTGACCGTCAGCAATTTGTAACAGTAAATGAAGAGGTATCATATCAATCAAGTACAGTATGAAGTGCCACAAGGCTCAGTACTAGGATAGCTGCTTTTCACACTTTACATGTCACCCTTGGGAGAAATCATCAAGGAACATGGTGTTAGCTTTCACTTTTATACTAATGATACTCAGCTCTATATTTCTTCGTGGCCTGATGAAACATACAAATTTGCTAAACTAACGGAATGAATAGTTGATATAAAAACTGGATGACTAGTAATTTCCTACTACTTATTTCTGAAAATAAATAAATAAATAAATAAATAAATAAATAAATAAAAACAACAACAACAACAACAACAACAGAGGTCTTAATTATTGGACCAAAAACCTCAGCATGTAATAACCTAAAACAATAAATATAATAATGTATATAATTGTTTGACACTTGATGGCTTCTATTGATAGCAATATTTCCTTTGAAAACCATGTTTCTAGCATTTGTAAAACCACATTTTTTCATCTTAAAAATATATTTAAATTACGACCTATGCTCTCTATGTCAAATGCAGAAATGTTAATTACAGGTGCTGGTCATATAATTAGAATATCATCAAAAAGTTGATTTATTTCACTAATTCCATTCAAAAAGTGAAACTTGTATATTAGATGTATTCATTACACACAGACTGATATATTTCAAATGTTTATTTCTTTTAATTTTGATGTCTATAACTGACAACTAAGGAAAATCCCAAATTCAGTATCTCAGAAAATTAGAATATAACTTAAGACCAATACAAAGGAAGGATTTTTAGAAATCTTGGCCAACTAAAAAGTATAAAAATGTAAAAGTATGATCATGTAAAGCACTCAATACTTAGTTGGGGCTCCTATTGCCTGAATTACTGCAGCAATGCGGCGTGGCATGGAGTCGATCAGTCTGTGGCACTGCTCAGGTGTTATGAGAGCCCAGGTTGCTCTGATAGTGGCCTTCAGCTCTTCTGCATTGTTGGGTCTGGCATATTGCATCTTCCCCCATTGGGAAGAGTTATCAAAATAAACCACATAACATATATATATAAAGGCACATTTCCCACCAGTCCTGTGTAAACTAGGCACGCAAAGTTTTTTTTTAATTTATTTATGTTTTTATATCATGAGATGGCGGAGCGCCGGAAAAAAACGCAGTCTAAAGTAGCTGCTCACTTAAACGATCTTGCTCAGATATATGCACAGCTGTGTGAAAGGTTGTGCTGCGCTCACTTTCTAAATGTAAACATACAAGGGGTGATCAAAAGTTCAGAGACTATGCCCATGATAAACAACAGACACCGTCCTCTTCAGGCTAACGTTAGTCTGTTTATGTAATGATGCAGCATAGTGCTCCTGACAAACAGCTCTCGTTAAACCTGTGAAGTGAAAGTGAAAACTGTTTTTCTCAAAATTCCATTCCTGAAAATCATAGCTATCAGCCAACTTCAGATAGCCATAACTTTTGTTATGTTCAAGCTATGGACGAAATAAAAACAGTCTTAGAAATGCTTTCATATGGTATCAAAACCTAAAAAAGGTAAAAATTTCACCATGTGGTGGGTTTTCCTAGATCACATCACATTTTTGTTTAATACTGTAAAACTGATTTGACAACCATTATTGTATAAAGCGCTATACAAATAAAGTTGACTTGACTTGACTTAACTATTGCCTGCCACAGGTGGCTACTGTGAGGAGCACGGAGCAAGGAACATGGAGAACAGGAGTACAAATCATGGATTTTAATTATCTTCACACAGGGAATCACACGTAGCACAGAGTGTAGACATAAACAATACCGGACACTGAACAGAACACAGGAAATACTATTTATACATGAGACATGGATGGGACACACCTGGAACCAAATTAACTAGACGGGGAACACCTGGAACTGATGAAACTGATGGGGAACACCTGGAAGAAACAATTAAACAACATCAAGCAAAAACATACACAAAACATGGAACAGAGTCTAACATTACTCCACCCTCCCGGAAGGTGTGACCTCGCACCACACAACATCCAACAGGGAAGGGGGGGTGGGCACTCTACTCTGGAGGTCCCTCAGGACAGACACGGGACAGTGGGCCTCCAGAATGGTACCCATTCGGGGCACCATGACGGATCAGGAGACTCGGGAGGCCATGGCGGATCAGGAGATTCGGGAGGCCATGGCAGATCTAGGGAACCGAGAGGCCATGGCAGATCTAGAGACTTGTAAGGCCATGGCAGAGCAACCTCCGAAGCCGCAGCCGCAGCCCCAACCCCGCCTCGGCCTCTATGGCTGGCTTGGCCATGGGTATATGCCCAACCCCCTTTCCAAAAAAAAAAAAAGATGGCTGGCTTGGCCATGGGTATATGCCGGGGAAAACTCAGGGCTCCCAGGACGGAATCAGGAGCCCACTTTGATCGGGAAGCGAGCTCTGAGGCTGGGGAGCCGACACTCGCGGGAACAGGGGGCTGAACTGGGGATCAGGAGCCCTCCCCAGGGCTTAACAGGGACTGGCTGGGGATCGGGAGCCAACACCCCCTCCCTGTTTTCTCTTAACGGGAAAGGCGTGGTCTGAGCCAAATCGGAAAGTCCGGGCACAGGGGGCTTTACGAACTCGTGAGGAGTGAGCTTTGGGAATGGAGGCTTGCCCACTTGCCATATAACCCCTGGAGCTGAACGCGTATACGCGTTTTGGGGATTTTCTCCTGATAACCCCGAAAAAGAACTTAAATTACACAGGAGTACCCCTCCTAAAGGGCTGAACTTTGTGCACTTATAAAATAAAGGGATGTGTCGGGAGTCTGCGCTGATCTCCTGGGCTATACTCGGGAACATGAGGAGATATCTATAGAAAGCCCCTAAACTAAACCTGGGCTGAATTGGGGATCAGTCCGAGCCCTTCATTATCGCTGAGCTTGAAGCCTCGCGGGAATACGCCCACACAACAGGAGACAACGCAGCCCATTTCCTGTTTGCTTGGCTGAGGGGATCGACATAAGCCCAAAAAGATGTGATGTGGTTGAGGATTTGAGATTTGGATTTCCTGAATGGCTTTTTGCTCTGAGTAAGGGCCATAACCATTTTACTAGTTAGACTTTTTTGCTCCTCCAAACACCACTAGTTTCAATTTCTCTTCTGGATTCTTGGGGGGTAACAGTTTTGTGTTGTGTATGGGGGGGTTTTCTCTACTCTGGAAGGATAATAATAATATAATAATACGATGATGATGAGCGATTTCTGAAGCACTGGACTGGAGGGCTCTGAAAAGGTGCTTACAAGGTTGGGGGCAGGCACTGGAGTGAGCTTTGGGAATGGCAGGCTTGCCATATTAATGTTGTTCTTTTACCAACAAAAAGTGTCTTAGACTTGCCATCAATATATTGTTTCTGTAAAGTGAGTAAACAAGATGATTTTCACATCATTAGAAAAAAAAAATTCTACTAGGCTACAATCCAGTTAATTTTCGTTATTGCCTTTTTCAAGTGATTTAACATTTTTAGTTTTTTACTAACCACGCATAACATTCAAAAACCAATCATGTACATACATGCTGCTCACATATTATTATAGCCTAGTTTGTGCTGATTACTGTGATTAGGACTTTAGCCATTTAGCAAGGCACCGCCCCAAAAAAACCCCCAACTGATCCCCGAACTCCCTGAGCATAAATGGCTGCCCACTGCTCCGGGTGTGTGTTCATGGTGTGTGTGTGTTCACTGCTGTGTGTGTGCACTTTGGATGGGTTAAAAGCAGAGCACGAATTCCGAGTATGGGTCCCCATACTTGGCTGTATGTCATGTCACTTTAATAATGGGCGGTAAACAGGAGTGAGCCACGGATGGCAGCGGACCTGGGTGGGCCGCGGATAGCAGCATGCTTGGGTGAGCCATGGACGGCTGACTGGACTCGGGAACTGCTGGCTGAGGGGTTCCAGATCAGGATCGGAGACTCTCCAGACACCGGATGACTTTCCCCTTTAGTCGAGGTCGGTGGTGTCTGGGAGCTCCATGGGATGATGGAAAGTTATCCTAATCCGGAACAGCTTTGCGAGGGATTCCCCCTTGAGGGAGCTGGTGAGGGCGAGTGGCACAAATGGCCTGGCAAAGATGATGGGGTCTGGGCTCGCCTGAGCCATCGTAATGAACATTGCCGTTCCTCCATTATCAGCACAGTGGTACGGGTGAGAAAACCAAAACAAAACTTCTTAAAAAATGAAAAAATAAATGCGGGGAAAGGGGTGCTGCTTATTTTTCGGGTCTGGTATTCAGTCACGGGTGGTTACTGTGAGGAGCACAGAGCAAGGAACACGGAGACCAGGAGTACAAATCACGGATTTTAATTATGTTCACACAGGAAATCACACGTAGCACAGAGTGTAGACATAAACAATACCGGACGCTGAACAGAACACAGGGAATACTATTTATACACGAGACATGGATAGGACACACCTGGAACCGAATTAACTAGACAGGGATCACCTGGAACTGATGAAACTGACGGGGAACATCTGGAAGAAACGATTAAACAACATGGAGCAAAAACATACACAAAACACGGAACAGAGTCTAACATTGCCACACTATTGACTATTGAAATAAATGTTATTTGTTCCTTGTCTCCAGCAGTCCAGTGACCCTACAAAGAACAAACGATTTGGAGAATGCACAAATGGATGGATGTTATTTGTTCCTTTATCAGCCTCAGGGATGGGTGTAAAAATCTGGAAGAGGTATAGAATTGCAGCACAGCACCGGTCTACTTCAAACATTTATTCTACAAATGCAAATCTGTATAATATAGGAAGGTTATCTGTAGAAAATAATCTTAGCAATAACTCAATTTTATAATTTTAGCCAGGCTATAACTTAAGATGAGTTAAATAACTGGCTCAATAAAGGGTCTTTTGTACAACCCAAATCTGCTCAATCAATAAAATATAGAGAAAACTAATACCATAAATCTGTGGAGCGGCTGGTATGATGACAGTAACATAGTACTTCTGTCATCCTGGCTCGCTGTGCTTTGATAAATAACTCTGTAATGCTTGCCTAGTAACTCATTACACCCCATAAATGAGTTGAGTGGGACCCCGTGTGTGTTTGCTTTAAGTAATCAAATTCAATTCAGTTATTCAGCAATGTCTGGCTGCATTTGGTCCATGTCCTGAAGTAAATGATCAGAAGACTAGAGTAATGTCACTGCCACCCAGTTAAATTTTTTTAACATACAGGTAACCATGATCTGTTAGTTAATAATTGTATAATTTTAGTGCAGTCAGTGGAAACTGATTTTATATTTGACATTACACTTGCATTATCAAGTTAATAACATTTGGTGGAAACAAGCTTTCATATATATATATATATATATATATATATATATATTTATATATATGGTGGATACAAGCTTATATATATATATATATATTTGGTGGAAACAAGCTTTCATATATATATATATATATATATATATATATATATATATATATATATATATATATAAATATATATAAAATAAATAATAATAATAATAAAATAATAATGAAGTCATTAAGTAACTAATTATTTATTTTTTTATTATTTTTAAATGTTTTTAATAACTTTAATAAATTATTAACAAGCATCATAGCATCATATAATGCTTAGCAGATCATTAGTTAATATATATTTACATAGCTCAAAATATAGGTAAGGACCAATTCTCACTATAAACTAGTTGCTTATTACCATGCATGTTACGAGAATATTGGCTGTTTATTAGTAGTTATTATGTGGTTAAACCTACAATTTGTGGCTCTAGCGGACAGTCTAAGACATCTCCACCATTCTTGTCATCCGTACCCCCACATGGAAAGAACCTATATAAACATATATGTTTTAATATAGGTTTTGATATAGGTTTTTAATATATGTGACATATATAAAATTGGCCGTTTTCCTATATTATATGTACATATATGTACATATATGCACCTCAATTTTTTCCTATATGTGGCATATATATACATATATGCAGCATATATATTATCATATATGTGCATATATGCTGTATATATGCAGCATATATGTGCATGTAAACTGCATATAGGTTTCATATATGCGCATATATCCTCATATAGGTTCTTTCCATGTGGGCCTTCGCACCTGTAGCATGTGCCTGTCACAGAGCTCTCTTGAGCTCACACTTTGGGACACACTTTGGACCTTATTATTTCTCATGGGCTCTCTATCTCCCTTACTGAAATACCTGAGACTGCAATCTCAGATTACTTCCCCATTATTATTAAATTTCCAGTCCCACCATCAACAGCCAGCAGGTCTCCTGTTTCACCCTGTTATCGTCGCATTCTCACCTCAACAGCTGAAGAGTTTACTGCTGCTTTTATGGACTCTAAACTTTGTGCCCTCAGTGAATCGTCTCTCCTGCATGCCCTGATGGCCTTCTTTTTATTCCACCTGTTCCGGAATCTTGGACTCTATTGCCCCTTATAAGCACATATCTACTAAGCTAAGAACAGATCCCTGGATAAATGATGCCACCCATGCCCTTAGGCAACGCTGCATCTTTTTAGGACTCTTGTTCACGATGGACAATTTTCATGTGTCTTTGGAAATATTAAGGGGCTGTCTTTCCGATTATCAGAGGACTGTGAAGGAGGCAAATTCTAAATATTTGTCTAATATTATCACCAATAGTGGGCATTGTCCCAGGGTGATGTTTAACACAATTAATTCTGTTGTGAACCCACATACCTGTCCTCTGATTGATGCCTCAGTCTCCACTTGTGAGAATTTTCTTCACTTTTTTATTAATAAAGTGGAGTCTGTCAGACAACTCTGGAACTGATTTAGCTGTTGCTGCAGCACATTCTGTGGTGTTTGAACAGTTTGAGCCGGTCTCACTGTCATTCCTTAATGAAGTAGTGCAACAAATTAAAATTCTATTAAAACTAAAAGTTAACAAATTATTTGAAAGTGGAGACTGAGGCATCAATCAGAGGACAGGTATGTGGGTTCACAACAGAATTAATTGTGTTAAACATCACCCTGGGACAATGCCCACTATTGGTGATAATATTAGACAAATATTTAGAATTTGCCTCCTTCACAGTCCTCTGATAATCGGAAAGACAGCCCCTTAATATTCCAAAGACACAGTTTCCCACCTGCCCTTTCTTTCAAAAGTGTTAAAAAAAAGTTGTTTTTATACAATTACATTCTTTTTTAGAAAATAACTCAATTTTTTTTTTTGAAATTCCAGTCTGGATTCAGATCGCGACATAGCACTGAGTCTGCACTGTTAAAGGTGCACAACGATATTGCTCGGTTTGTTGATGTCAAGAGCCCTATTATTTTAGTGCTACTTGATCTCACGGTGGCCTTTGATACAGTGGACCATGAAGTCCTTCTGTCTCACCTTGATCACTTTATTGGCATTCAGGGTACCGCACTTCAGTGGTTCTTGTCATATTTGACCAATAGAGCCTTTCCTGTAGTGATTGGGGACACGTCCTCCTCCACTACTTCTCTCTCTCCTGCGGGGTGCCACAAGGCTCTATTCTCGGGCCCATTTTATTTTCACTTTACATGCTGCCTCTCGGGTCCATTATAGCCAGGCATAATATAGTTTTTTCACTGCTATGCTGATTTATTTGCCTATGAGTGGTTTTTTATTCACTCCACTGGCTTCCAGTTTCTTTTAGAGTTGATTTTAAAATTTTATTGTTTGTTTTTAAAGCTCTCAATGACCTTGCCCCACCTTATGTAACTGAGACGCTGGCTGTTCGTTAGCCAAACAGGGCTCTTAGGTCAACAAATCACCTTTTACTGGAAGTCCCACTGTCACAGTATAAACACTGGTGTGACTTGGCTTTTTCTTTGGCTGGGCCAAGACTCTGGAATAAGCTTCCTG
Organism: Cyprinus carpio; assembly: GCF_018340385.1. Lineage (NCBI taxonomy): Eukaryota > Metazoa > Chordata > Actinopteri > Cypriniformes > Cyprinidae > Cyprinus > Cyprinus carpio. The sequence continues at coordinate 9,606,804 of NC_056589.1, forward strand.
TTGATATGTGCACCATTAGTGACCTGGGCCTTTTTAAAGCTAAGCTTAAAACTGATTTATTTAGACTGGCTTTTAATATCTAGTAATTGTTGTGACATTTTTGTGTATTTTATGTATTTTTTTATTGTTGGGGGTTACCGAAATATGAGATAATGAGCTTGTTAATGTTTACTAATGAACTTATTAAACATGATCTAATGATTAACAGATCATTATTTAATGTAAATAATATTAAATAATATTTAATGTGATTTTAACAGATGTTATACAATGATTTTAAGCTTTTTTTAATGCACAACACTTTTGCTGCTACTAAGGTGTGATACAGGTATTTTGTTAAGTGCAGATTTGGTGGTATGGGTAGGTTTAATGGTTGGTTAAGTGGTCAAAAGTGTACAGTGTCAAATTTATTACTATAAATGAGCACGGTTCATTCTGTTTATATTACATTGTTTTGATAAATGAACTGTTTTTCTTCAAAAATAGATTTATTTTCTCCTTTTGATGAATGATTAAAGGAATACCATGTTTAATGATACACAGTATACTAATATAAGTGTTGAGGCAATAAAAAAACATGTTTAAATTAAAGGCACAATAAAATTACAATGTGCCTGATGTCTTTAGTAAGCGTTTAGCTAAACTAACTAACCACTCTTCATGCAAACTTTGTTACAGCAGCTAAAAGTCCAATGCCCATAAAGATACAAAAATAATAGTATAGATAATGTGCTTGTTTAAGCTTACTAATATATTCAACTTTAGATTGGGTACTGCAAAAACATGTAAATAAATGATTTGTTAAGATGTGTAAATGGTAGAAGTCTACACAACAAATGAAGTCAAAATATGTAAAGCATCTGTCAAAATCATTTGAGGATTTTTAAAAAGTACATGACCATATGAATTGAAAGTTTAATAACATTTTTAAGCATTTCAGATTACATTAAATAATGATCTATTAATCAGTAGGTAATGTTTAATAAGTATATTGGTAAGCATTAATAAGCATGTTATTTCATATTTCTAGCTATGTGTAACAAATTAAAATCTAGCTAATTTATATGAACTAATTATCTGTTAAGCATTATATAATGTTTGTCAATGATTTTTTAATGAAAATTATTATAAAGTGTTACCGAGAGTAGTTTTATTATCAGACAGCCTTGAGGGTCTTTTAATAGCCAGACTGTCTGCAAGTCTAGATGGCAAACATTTGAAATTCATAACTACATATGAAAATGTTATTGAAAATACCTTTGGGCCATAGTTTAACTCAGTTGTCCCTCTTCATTTATTAATCTGGATAGAAATGAAGGAACTGTGAGAAAATGTGCTCCATTAGATGGGTTTGAGTAGTGAAGGTTCTCTTTGCCAGAAGCTCTGCAGAATCAATTACTTTTATACTTCAGACAATGAGGAAAAATGCTTGAGGTGATTGTTCATAGCGCTGAAGCTCAGTTGAAAAAATAAAAGTAGAATTTTGTCAGCAGCAAAAAAGCAGCAACTGAAGACAAGACATTTCCTTGAACGAGCCACTGTTCTCATTAGTTCATAAGTGAAATCCATTAAAAAAGTAAAGTCAAATCAGGTCAAATCAACTGAAATGAAGTCAAGTTGCATAGTCTTTTCTTTCATACAAAGTAAGATAAATAATGTAATCCACAGGGAGCTTTGCTGCAATAATACTGGTAAAATAAGAAATAAGTCATACATATTAGATTACCTGTAGATTTCTCAAGTGTATGACTGAGGAAGACATGATTCATTTTCAAAAGATCACTTGATGCTGCATCAGTAGTTGACTCTATGGTGACACCCTCCAATGGTGATGACGATTGTTTGAAACCCATATAGAATCATGCCAGTTCATTGGCTGATGGCATCACCAAATCCACAAAAGGACACACCTGAACAATCACCATTCTTTAGGAAGACTTGATATTATTGTTTTAATCCTTAAGGGTTTACTGGAGCTTCCATTTGAACTGCTTGAGTCAGCTTCTGATAGAATTCAAATGATTTTGTTTTTGGCCTTGACATCCGTGGTCAGAAACCAAGAGCACTGTCCTGTGAGAGCGTTATGGACTTACGTCAACAGCACAAGCCAGTGACATGAATCTGATGTTCTTTTTTATTGTTTTGGTGTGATGAGCTATGTTTTTTTTGGTGGTGTCAAATTTGTTGTTGGATGGAGTTTTGTATTTGTTATGGGGTGGTTTTTTTTATTTTTTATGTTGGAGTTGTGTTGGCATTGTATTTTGGGTGTTACTTAATCTCAGGCATTATCTAAGGTAGGAGGCATTTGGGTGGTGGCAGCAAGGCCCCTCCAAACACTTTTGCCAGATTTTATAATCTGGACTGATTCCTAGATTGTATGTTTGAACTGGTGTCAGCTAATTTTCTCAATCATTGGCCGCTATTGGTAAATCAAGTCAAGTCACTTTTATTTTTATAGCGCTTTAAACAAAAAAGATTGTGTCAAAGCAACTGAACAACATTAATTAGGAAAACAGTGTGTCAATAATGCAAATTAAATAACTAGAAGAATAACAAAGAGCAGTAAACAAACAGTAAAGTATTTGCAGTATCTGCGCTTACAAATCAGTATGTTCAGTTAAGTAGCATAACAGATTCTTTTTGTAAAGGTAAAATAACTGTACTTCTGAAAATGCACCTCCTCAACATCTCAATGTTTGCCAGGATAGTTTCTTGTGGATGTGTAGCTTACAGCAGATAATATAAATAACAGCAGATAGTATAAATAACTGCATCATAGTTCTTGTCCATGTCCTGCTGCATTCAGTTTCTGGCTTTCTCTAACCATACAGATGTGTGTAATTGTGTGTAAATATTATTCTGTAGCAAACATTAATCTATCTTTTTTGTGAAGACCTTGACAAGATTGGTGAGCATAGGGTAATAGATTGAAAAACTTCTGAGCATAAAGTAATAATTAATATATTCACTGGTGGAAGATACATGGAAGCATGGATGTTGTTTGTATCTGTGTATAATAATAGATAATACTAATACTGATAATCTGATAATAGAGTCCATTTGGGTGGAAAAAAGTAGCCATTTTGATTGTGTTGCTTTGAAATGGCTACAGAACCAGAGGGCTATTGGAGGCAAAAGGGAATGTGTATTTGTTACTGAGCAAGCTGGAAAATAGATATCACAGCCTATGGCATCACTTCCTGTAATGAAACCACTGTACCTCTTTTTGATTAAATGATTATTGTGGACTTTGTGAAAAGTTTGGGACAATAAGACTGATGGCATCTAGTTTAGAATAACCAGACCTTTACCTTGCAAAATTGAATCTGATCAAGTCTATACTGGTAGTGAAAATATTTTAGCAAGAACCACCCACATAGATCATAATTTAAAAATGATATCACACGAAATAGTAGATGCAGTACCACAATAATAAAGCCTTATAGAAAACTCATTCAACTGAACAGTAGTATCAGTCCATGTACAGAGAGAAAACAGCAGATATGTGTGAAGAATATGTGATCACAATTTATTTTTAATTGAAGAGTAATTATTATTTTGCAGATTCTACCTTAGTGGCCTGGTACATCCTGACTCCTAGATCTTGCATAACACAATCCAATCAAATTGGAGCTGACCTAGTTGTCTAGTTGTCCTGGTCTCCACTGACATTCAGGGCTGTAGAGGCCATCTTTAGGTGCTGATCCACCATCTGGGCTCGATACGTACTGGACTGCAGTGACCGTCTGATCTGGATATAGACTGGATCTGGTAGCTACGGTGAACTCGGAATAAGAAACAAACAGACTAATATTAGCATAGATGCCATTCTTCTTACGATGTAACGAGTACATCTGGTGTTATGGGAAGTGTTCCCGGTTCCAGTTGTCCTAATTAATGCAGCTTAAAAATCCTTTACCGGATTTGAATATTAGAAATTTTCGAAATTTTTGTTAGTTTGTTATGTGTAAGCCAGGTTAAAAAGATGGGTTTTTAATCTGACAGAGTGTGTCTGCCTCCCGTACAATGTTAGGAAGGTTATTCCAGAGTTTGGGTGCTAAATAGGAAAAGGATCTGCCACCCGCAGTTGATTTTGATATTCTAGGCATTATCAAATTGTCAGAGTTTTGAAAATACACTTCTAAATTCTGACATGTTGGATATGATCTATCAATTGTTTAAATGCAGGCATTGCTTAAATTTTGCTATAAAATTTTTGAAAAGTAACAGAAACACCAAACATTAGAATTAAATTGTGTATTGTTTAATCACAGTGGTATTTAAGTGGCATAGCTTTAGTTTTCAAAGCAGGCAATCAGATTTGTGTCTTTCTGAGTTATTGTGGCGAGCTGATTCCATGTGTAATTACTTTTTGCAAGGCAAAAAAGCTATCATATGGTTTTAAAAGATATATTTGGCAAAAGTCTTCAATATTTCATGGTGATTTTTTTCCCTTGACAGTGCCTGTCTATCATTCACTTTGATTATACAGACATTGAGTGATATGTATCTTTCTTTCTTTATTTATTTCAATTAATAAATGAATAAATAAATAAATAAATAAATTCATAAATCCCTCCATTTGTGTTCTACAAGAAACAAAAAGTCATACAGGTTTGAAAAATAGGAAGGTAAGTAAATTGTTGGATGTACTATCTACTTTAAAATGAGTAGGACTTTTTGATCAAGCACATTTAATTTTAAATACTTGGCCTTTAAAGGTACAGCAAAAACAGCTAGATGAAGTTATCTTTGGAGTGCTAATTTTATACTTTTGAAGCATGAAGACAGAGCTCAATGTTCTCAACACACGATTAATTTTAATAGCATTTGGATGAGGTCCCTAACTCAGGCTTTGCATATGGCCCGGTGTCATCTAAGAAGTATGGGTTCATTCTGATCATTTCCTCTCCTTCTTACACTATTATGACAAATACCTAAACCTTCAGATACTCTGTGCATACTTTTCCACCAGAATGATACTTTTATCATCAGATCACCATTTTATTCAGCCCACCCATGTATCATGGTATGAAAGTTTTGACAGATTGATGTCAGCTTTATAAATCGACAGACTAATATGTGCTATTAAATATTTATATTCGCTTTCTTTGTCTGAAAATGGGTTCATGGACTTCACATACTGATAAAAACTGAACAGTTTCATCACTACAGAAGGCTGTTAGTGTATAAATCATGACAAAGTGAATAGAGGCAGGTACCCAGAGCCCCAAGCTAAATGGTAGAAGCACATATATTGTAACGTATGTAAATTAATGAGAACAATGGACCCCTCAAGTCTTTTGTTAAATTTAAAGGGATAGTTCATGCAAAAATTCTGAAAGTTCTGTCATCATTTACATTTAAGCGTTTATTCACATATAAACATTTATGAATGCCAGAATTGTACAGGAACAAAGTACATTTACTTGAGTATTGTACTTAAGTATACTTTTTGAGTATCTGTACTTTACTTGAGTATTTATTTTTTAATTTTTTTCTGGAAAAACTTATGACTTTAATTTCACTACATTTGAAAGACAAGTGTCGTACTTTTTACTCCACTACATTTCTATCAAGTTCCTTGAAGTAGTAAGTCATTACTATGTAGCAGCTTTTAAAGTCAGTGGGTGATTTTTTTCTTCTCTTAAAGGAAAATATCAACTATTAAGCCACAGAAGAACTGTGGTGCATCTCCTAACAAAAAGCAATAGGTGTTTGACTTGAAGCAGCACTGCACAGACCATTCTGTGTATGACATCAAAGTACCACAAGAGCAATTTGAGAGCATATTTTGAAATTTTTGATTTGATGTCAAATAAATTTAGCTGTTTTGCTTTTTTCTTAAAGCAGTGTTCCTGTTGTAAAGTTATACAGCTATTGTCACAACTGGATAGAAAGGCACACAGCTGAAGATTGATTCTGAGCTTCTTGTTTGCCACAAACTGAAGGTAGATTCAAAAACAAATGTTCAAACATAAAGGCCAAAGGCTCAATAAACTGAGAAGTCACTGTCCTTATCTTAAATCCTTCCAGGAACGTCAACAGGAGAGAGTAAGACAGACACCGCATCAGAGCCCTTTGTCTGGGCTGCGCGGGCGCGACCGAGGAAACGCCGCCGGAAAAGAGGAAAGAGAGCCGGCGTCCTCGTCAGACTCAGACGTCGTCCCCTCCGACCTCCTCTCCCATCCATTTTGCTGGCTAACGTTCAGTCACTGGACAACAAACTTTGCGAACTGCGGGCACGTATCTCATACCAACGAGAAACAAGGGACTGCTGCATTATTTGCCTCACAGAAACCTGGATGTCTGCAGTGGTTCCAGACTCAGCCATCGAGCTTACGGGGTTCTCCGTGCACCGCTCGGACAGAACGAAAGAGCTCACAGGGAAAAGCAGAGGTGGGGGCGTTTGTTTCTTTATCAACAACTCGTGGTGTGATGAAAGGAACCTACACTCTATTAAATCCTTCTGCTCCCCTGATCTGGAATTTCATATGCTTCTGTGTCGACCATTCTGGCTACCGAGGGAATTCACAGCGGTCATAATCACCGCTGTTTACATTCCCCCTCAAGCCAACACAGACCAGGCACTCAAGGAACTGTATGGGAATATAAGTGAGCAGGAAACCGCGTACCCAGATGCAGCGTTTATTGTTATGGGGGACTTTAACAAAGCCAACTTCAGAACAATAGCTCCGAAATATTTTCAACACATCACCATCAACACGCGTGGTGACCGTGTACTGGACCACTGCTACTCTCCTTTCCGGGACGCCTACAAATCTCTCCCACGCCCACCTTTTGGCAAATCGGATCACTCTTTCATTCTGCTTCTGCCTGCTTATAGGCAGAAACTGAAACGGGAAGGACCCGCCCTCAGGACAATTCAATGCTGGTCGGACCAATCAGACGCTATATACTACAAGACTGTTTTGATCACGTGGACTGGGACATGTTCCGGGCAGCGTCTGATGACGACATAGAGGCGTACTCAGAAACTGTAACGTGTTTCATCAGGAAGTGTGTAGAAGATGTAGTGCCGACAAAAACAATCCACATCTACCCCAACCAAAAACCGTGGATTAATAGCGATGTTCGAGCAGCCTTGTCAGCGCGGACATCCGCTTTTAAATCCGGAAACGCTGATGATCGCAAACAAGCCAGTTACGATCTCAGGAAATCCATCAAAGCCGCAAAAAGACAATACAAAAACAAAGTTGAAGAACAATTCAACACCAGCGATGCAAGAGGCATGTGGCAGGGAATCAATAAAATCACAGACTTTAAAGGGAACAAACCAGCTACTGTGAACATTGCCGCCTCTCTACCGGATGAGCTTAATAACGTTTATGCTCGTTTCGAGGCTCACAACACCGCCCACACAAAGAGTGCTCCCGCGGCTGCTGCAGAAGAGGTGAGTGCACTCTCCGTCTCTATCGCGGATGTAACATGATCCTTCCGACGGGTGAATATCCGCAAGGCAGCGGGGCCTGATGGCATCCCAGGCCGTGTGCTCCGAGCATGCGCATTCCAGCTAGCCGGTGTTTTTACAGACATTTTTCAACCTCTCCCTCTCTCTCTCTGTGGTTCCCTCGTGCTTCAAAAAATCCACCATTGTGCCCATACCAAAGAAAAATAAAATCACATGCTTGAATGACTGGAGGCCTTTTGCTCTCACACCCATCTTCAGTAAGTGTTTTGAGAGACTCGTCAGAGACTACATCTGCTCTGTGCTGCCTGCCTCACTGGATCTGCTACAATTTGCATATCGTAGCAACCGTTCTACAGACGATGCTATTGCTTTCACTCTACACACTGCTCTCTCCCACCTGGAAAATAAGAACACCTATGTGAGAATGCTGTTTGTGGACTACAGCTCAGCATTTAACACCATAGTGCCTGCCACACTTGTTGCGAAGCTCCAGACTCTGGGACTAAACAGATCTCTGTGCAGCTGGATCCTGGACTTCCTAACAGGCAGAAGCCAGGTGGTCAGAATGGGCAACAACACTTCATCCCCGCTGACCCTCAACACTGGTGCTCCTCAGGGCTGTGTCCTCAGCCCGCTCCTGTACTCCCTGTACACACATGACTGTACAGCCACACACATCTCCAACGTCATCATCAAATTCGCTGATGACACAACGGTGATAGGCCTGATCACCGACAACGATGAGACGGCCTACAGAGAGGAGGTGAGCACCCTGACTAAATGGTGTCAGGACAACAGGTGGAGAGAGAACTGTACATGAAGACCAAGGAGCTGGTGGTGGATTTCAGGAGACAGAGCAGAGAACACACACCCATCACCATCGACAAGACACCTGTGGAGCGGGTAAGCAGCTTCAAGTTCCTCGGTGTTAACATCAGTGAGGATCTCACCTGGTCTACACACACTGATGCAGTGCTGAAGAAGGCACATCAACGCCTCTTCTTCCTGAGACGGCTGAGGAAGTTTGGAATGAGCCCCAGCATCCTCAGATCGTTCTACACCTGCACTATAGAGAGCATCCTGACGGGCTGCATCACTGCCTGGTTTGGAAACAGCACCGCTGGCAACCGCAAAGCTCTGAAAAGGGTCGTACGAACTGCCAGCCACATTGTTGGAGGTGAGCTTCCCTCCCTCCAGGACATCTACACCAGGCGGTGTATAAGGAAATCCCGGAGGATCATCAGTGACTCCAGCCATCCTTCCCACAGACTGCTCTCTCTGCTGCCCTCAGGAAGACGTCTCCGCAGCATCCGATCCCGCACTAGCCGACTGAGGGATAGCTTTTTCCCTCAGGCTATCCGACTTATGAACAGTCTGAACTAATACACCCTACAGCATACTCCACAATATGGTATGCCACACACTGCACTTTAACTTTGACAGTTCAACACCGAACTATTTAACACAATAATCTACCTGCTACCACTGGATTCCATCCAATGCACATCCATAACATTTCTGTATCCAGCCCACGTACACTCTGTTGCACCTTAGCATATTTTCATGCGTATATATGTCTACATAATGTAGAATGTGTACATTCTGTGTATAGTGTATAATGTGTAGTGCTAACTGTATGTATGTACATATTGCGTAAAATGTGTAGTGCTAACTGTAAGTATGTCCAATAGTACACTGTGTGTACTGACTATATGTATGTGCATATTGCATATTTTCACCTGTTGAAGTCTGTATGGTCATATGTTAACTGTTTCTGCAATTTCTGGTGCACGCTCCCAAGAATTTCACTCACCAAGGCACATGTGCTGTGGTGATGTGACAATAAAGTGACTTGACTTGACTTGACTTGACATGGAGCCACGGAGATCCAGGCAGGTAAGTGGAGAGATCGGAGAAGGTGTGCAACTTTGAGACCAGTCGACGAGGGAATAAGGTGAGAAGCTTGATAAAGAGTATGGTAAGCGGAATCAGGTGTCCGTAATCAGTAATCTGGAGATTGTGATATGGTGTAGGTGGCTGGTGTGGCAGGTGTGGCTGGTGAATCTGTGACAGTACCCCCTCCCCCACGGGCAACTCCTAGTGCCCGTAACCGACGGCGAGGATGACCATGTCCCCTAGGAGCAGGACGATCTGGGTGAGATTGATGGAAATCGGAGAGGAGTGATGATCCAGAACATCATCTCTGTCCACCCATGATCTTTCCTTTGGACCGTACCCCTCCCAATCCATGAGGTACTGGAGCCGGCTGCCATGCCGTCGGGAGTCTAGGATCTCTTTGACTAGGTAGATGGTTTCGGTGGAATCGACCTCAGGAGGAGGAGGTATCTCGGGTTCTGTGGAAGGAGGGAGAAGTGGGTCAATAAAAGGTTTTAACAGGGATACATGGAAGTTAGGTGATGCGGTAAGTGGCTGGGAGTTGGAGTTCATAAGTGACTTCATTGTGATAGGGAAAGGACCGACATAAGGACCGGTTCTGGAGGAGCATGAGGGTTCGTTAGCTGCCTGGGTGACCCGATCCTGGAGAAGTGTGGATGGAGTCCAGAAGGGTGAGGAACAGAATGGTAGGTACATAACTCTTCTCTAGTGAAAGATATACGTAAACGATGCTGGCAGAGACGTTTGAGTACCTGGGTGGCGCGCCATTGATGTTCCTCAAGATTGGGTGAGTAGATTAGAATATCATCAATGTAGATGATGACAAACTGATTGAGCATGTCTTTGAAGATTTCATTCTTGAAATTTTGGAATACTGAAGGGAAGTTGGAAAGGCCATACGGCATCACCCAGCACTCGTAGTGCCCAGAGGGAGTCACAAAGGCCATCTTCCAGTCATACCCTCTTTGGATACAGACTAGACTGTAGGCACTGCATAAATCTAACTTGGTGAAGAGATGAGCTCAAATGAGTTCCTCCAAGGCGGCTGGTACCAGAGGAAGAGGATAGGTGATGAATCCCTGTTGTAAGGCCTCCTTAATGTACTCCTGCATGGCAGCTCTCTCCAGGATCGAGAGTGGGTAGACATGTCCCTTAGGCAGTTTGGCCCCAGGGAGCAGGTCGATAGCGCAGTCCCATGGCCAATGTGGAGGAAGATGTTTCGGCCCAACCTTACTGAATACATCCTGGAACGCCCGGTATTCTGTGTGAATTTGTACTGTGCTCTGGGAGGCAGGACTTTCAACAGTGGTTGAGCAGAGGGTAATCGTGGTACTGGTTTGAATGGGTGTAGGAAGATCTGTTAAACATCCCTGAGAGCAGTATTCACTCTACTTGAGCACCTCCCCGGAAGTCCAGTGGATGTCCAGCACCCCGAATTAGATGCGCTCAGAGTGTAAACTTCCAATGTGGAGCGTGACCTCCGGGGTGTGGTGACACACCAAGCCCTTGCCCAGCGGCTTTCCTTGGATATTTGATATTTGATAAGTGGTCGCATTGCGATGTCAAGGGAGTTTGATTTGGGCAAGGCAAAGAGATTAAATTAAGTTTCTGGAAGCTCCAGGATCGACAAGGACTTTAACTGGAAAAGATTGGTTCATGTATTTTAGGAGAGCATCAATGTGTGGTATTCTAGAGACATCAGGATGGATTTGGACCGTACTCACTGCTGAGAATGTTGGGCGAATAGGGCAGGAAGGCAGAAGATGTTCACTGTAGCTGCAGTACAGGCACAGTCCCTGAGTGACTCATCGTGCTCGTTCCGTTGATGACAAGTGATAATGATCCTTTTGCATAGGCTCGGGTGCTGAAGGAGTAGTACCCGGTGAGGAAGCAGTGCTAGATGGTTCCTCTGTGTGGCACGCAGTGAGATGTTGAGAGATGTGAAGCGCCTTTTGCAGAAAGCTCTCAAGCCCCACAGTGTCCTCATAGGTGAACATCTGCTGCTTGATAGATGGATTTAAACCACGTCGAAAAGCCTTTAAGAGGTAGTATTGATAGATTATATCAATGGATTTGATATACAGTACTCCAACTTTCATTTAAAACATGATAAATGCTGAAATTAATTATTTTATTGACACTATGTTTTATTATTTTGTGTGTAAAAATACCAGAAGTTTGCTTCTTCAATCATCTCTGGGTTTACTTTAGGTGCAGATACACCTGCACATCTCATATCATTCAGTTTAGAAACTTATTTTCTATCATTAGAAACTGCAAACAAACCATAAAGGGATACTCCAGCCCAAAATGAAAATTTTTTCATAAATCAATTAGTCCATCTGCCATCAGTGGTTCAACCATAACGTTATGAAGCGACAAGAATATTTTTTGTATGCAAAGAAAACAAAAATAATGGCTTTATTGAACAATTCGTCTCCTCTGTGTCTCTCCACATCACCATAGCACCATTTTGGGGAATATGAGCTGAATGCAGGCAGTGTACACTCTTCTGTGTCAGTCGCGCCACAAGGACACATTTTCTACTTGTATTTACACTTTGATTTGAAAGAAAACAGCACATCCGTGTGGCGCGGTAAAAAGTAAAATAAAAAAAGAGGGTAATCGTGTATTCTTGTCGCTTCATAACATTACAGATGAACCACTGATGGTAGATGGACTATTCTGATGATGCTTTTAATACATTTCTGGACCTTGACAGTTAAATATACTTGGCAGTCTATGGGACAGTCACAAGCCTGCTGGTTATCATCTAAAATATCTTAAATTGTGTTCTGAAGATGAACAAAGCTTTTTAAGGGTTTGAAACAACATAGGGGTAAGTGATAAATGACAAAATTTTAATTTTGAGGTGGAGTAACCCTTTAATTTCAACCCACAAGAGCAAAAAAAAAAAAAAAAAAAAAAAACCGTCAGAAAACTGCAACTTTAAACGGGTTCTGATTTCTGTGTGGATTTTATTTTTATTTTTTCATGGCATCACCAAAATGTCAAGAACAGATTTTCTATTTTTTTTTTTTTTTTTTTTAATACTCTGCCAAGATAACCAGCTTATTTTAAAGACATGTTATGCCTGATACATGTCAAAATAATTTGGTCTTTGGATGCTGATCATGATGCTGATGATTCGGTTTGATGAATTCCTGTCTGACATGAAATTGTCACGGTTGCTGTGCTCTAAGGAGGCACACGACACAGGAGTAGGCCAATAACAGTCTTTTATTATAATCCACAAATCAAACACAAGGAATCAAGCTGGAGTAGCACAACATGTAGATCAAAATAATGGACCAGGGGAAAACACAGAACTAAAGTACTAGAAACTTAATTGGGAAAACTGAAACAGGTGTGGAGCTAATTCATCAAAAAACATGGAAACAAACAAGTCAGGAGAAAGGAAACACAGAAAACTAAACCAAAACAGATCATAACCATGACAGAAGCACAATGCTGTGAAGAAGTCTGCATAAATCCGAGAAAAAAAAAAAAAAAAAAAATAGTCTAGATGTTTAAAAAAAATAGGCCTATATTTAAATATGCCTTTAATACATATTATTGCTGTTTTATTGTAGGCTAAAATAACTCTTATGTGTTGATAAAACAAGTTTCATATGCCCTATGGAAGCAAAGCACTTGCACTTTTTTTTTTTTTTTTTATAATATGCATGAATGAGAAAATAAGGTGCAGGACATGCAAGATGTTAAAAGAGTTACTGATTGTAATAATAAAAAAACGGTTCTCATTGTATTATTCGGACTAACTGACCAAGCAGTAACCTTCCAGTCTCTCTCTCGAAACCAACAATGTTGAAGCTTTTCATCCAAGTGGTTCACAATAGGGTTCATTTCTCGAGGCTTCATTTGCTCACAATACCATCTGATGGCCAAAGAGTGTAAAACATGCAGATACATTACAGATGACCTGATGTGATCTATGATACACTGTTTTGCCCCAGTTAGAAATAATGATGAAGAAAAAAAAACACATAGCCTAAGCTATTTATATGAATATAATATGTATTTTATAATTATTGTATAACGTAATACAACATAATTGTGTAATAAACATATTGGCTTGAAATTAATGGGGCTATCAAATGTGTGTAAATCAAGTCTTTGTTCATAATAGGCAGGAGGGGCGATATTATTGGGATTTCTCGACACACGTTTCGAAGCCTCAGCACAGAACGTAACATCACTACACTTTAGGCTTCAAAAATGCTCTTCAAAAACCTACGGTTGATGTCACGGACACTACATCCATGTTTTATATTACAGTCTATGTGACTGACACATACATGCAGCATGCACAGAAAGACACAATTCTCAGACTGCATGCGATCCCAGATGAATGGTCAGACACAAAGTTACAGTATTTGAAAATATTTGGCTTGTGTTCTCATAAACATGGTCCATTATGTCACAATTGAACATGAGGAACAGGTTGAGGAAAAACATCTGATGTGTAACAAATATTAGATCTGTGCAATATAAACCTGCTGCCGTCTGTGTCATTAATCATGAAAGAAAATATAAGGAATCGCTCACTCACTGCTCTTGAATGAATAATTTTAATAGTTTTAACAATATTCAGTTTATTTGTAACGAATACATTGATGGCCATGCAGTGATTATTTTTACATTTGATCGTTCAATTTCTGTTTTTCTTTATTTTTTTGTGTAGTGCTGGAATTATTCCAAATGTTGCACAATTGCCCAAAGACATGAATTAGATGATCTACTTAAATTGTATATATTAGTTTATATATTAAATGACATTTTCTACTTTTATTTCATTTTAACTGTACACAAATCATTTCAGTGAATTAACTTTGTAATTGTTGCCACAATCAAGCTCCCTCCATGCTGCTTTATAAGAGATAGACAAAAAGTTGCGTATCTGCCAATAACACCAAAGTTTCTTCACAATTTGCCTACTTAAGCCATGCCCTGAATTTATGTACTCTTTTTGTCTTTAATAAAGAGTAGTACATAGTTTTGAGTTTGAGGCGTAAGAGTATATAAGCATTGGAACATACTACTACATCATAAAACTACATGAAAATGTCTGAGACATCTGAGTATTTGAAAAATATTGTATTTAATCCACTTCATCTTCTAAAGTACTTAAACACGTTGTGAGCACAACTACAGGAAGAAGAAAGTGCTCAACCTTTCACATCTCTGTTTTAAACTCCTCTGACTGCAAGTGGCAAATCTCTCAGATCAGTTAAAGCCAGCCACAGTTAAAGGCTAACACACCTAACATTTTTGTCATAATGCTTCTTGAGGCAGAAAATGTAACATTTTAAACAAGTGCATGATTTGATGGCTAGTCCACGAGGCCCTCGCAACAGCCTGTAACAATGAGGAAATGTATTAGATCAATTATGTAGTGGATCTTGTAACACACATATGTGGAGGTGTATTTTGATGATGTCATAAACGCAATGCACAGTAGTGAATTGTTGGAATGTGCATTATTTTAAGTTGTTACTTTAAATTTCTATTGAAAAATAAGACCCATCTATTAGAGAATCTATTTATTTCTTTATTTACAATTCATTGATCTCAACTCCCTTAATACATTTAAAACTATTTTAAAAAGTATTGTCAGGCGACTGCTGTTAGGGAGACGAAGGCACAACGAAGATTATATCAAATCCTTTTAACAGTATTCCACACAACACAGCAAAATATCCAGTGTTGTTTAGTGTTGTTTTTATGGTGTTAATTTATCAGTGTTAAAAAGTGTTGATTGTGGTGTTGATTTGAATGGCATTAACACTTGCAGTGTAAATCAGTGGTCAGAGTCAGTGTAAGAACAGCGAGTTGACATAATTGACACTGGTGACGAGTTGATCCAATTTCTGGTCCTTGCACACGATTTCCTTTTTGATTAATGGCGGACGACCACGAGGAGAGGACAGTGTTCAAACAGGTATAATATTTTATAACCACTTAAATTGACCAATTTTCATCATGTTTTGTTTATGTTTCTCACCGTTCAGAATAATTTTAGTACGTTTCTCAACATTGCCAGAGTGCTAACTTTATTTTTTTTCAGATAATGCGACAGACTACTGACAGGATCTCGAGGCCATTTAACATTAGCTACACTTGTTAGCTAGCAAATTGAGGTAAGAATGGCATTGTTTGTGCAGGTGAGCAGTTTTAATCGTAAGTTTTCTTATATTTTAGAATCTGGGGTAGATAGCAAATTTCTGTGATTTGTGTAACTTAACTGTACTGTTAACTGTTAATTAACGCAAATAGCGCAGCATCCATATTCCCCTTCTTTGGGCTCACGTTATTTGTGTTGGCAAAATAAGACATTGTAATGCATTTTTGTCTCCAATTTTAGTACAGCTGTGCACTGTTCCACAAATAATCTCTGACTGTTGAACTGAGCAGCAATCAGTAACGCGCGTTTTTTTTTTTTTTTTACGTGCACCTTGAACTCACAGCTTCGGATGATCCGAGAAATTTACATGAAGTATATCGCTGTTACTCTCGTCTGCAAAGTAAAAGGAAGCGGATATAAATTCAGATAATCAAGCAAGAAGCGTTTTGCTGAACTAATATTTTCTGCCAGTGTATGACTATGAACTAATTCGCTCATATGAGACACGTGTTTGACGTTCTCGCTTCATCTGCAATAGCAGATACGAATCAACTTGCTGCAAATTCACTTTAATGTAACGTTAACTTTTGTGGGGTGACAAATGGAGCCTCTTACAACAGCGGCTCGCTGGATTTTCTTATTAATATTAACAACGTAGTAATTTGCATTTTTCTTGACCAACAGCTTTTCGTCATGTTGGTTAATGTCCAGTATCAAGGCGTTAAGAAATTTGTAAAACTGCACAGCGATAGTACGTTCCAAGACTTTCTCACTGAAGGTAAGCTAAGAATCTTATGCTACTGCTTAAAAATATACTAAGTCGTATAACTATGCTTGAGATATAAGCCCACAGGGCTTGTGTATGTTAACACCACAATAATGTCTCATTTGTTAACAATAATTAATGTGCAAACTAACAATTACTAACTTTAGTTTTAGTTAAAAGTAGAACTGTTCATTTTAGTTCATAGTGCATTCATGTTAACATACAACTTTTGATTTTTATAATTTATTAGGAAATGTTGAGATTAACATTAACTAAGTGTATTAAATGCTGTAGAAGTATTGTCCATTCATAGTCCATGTTAACTAATGAAAACTTATAAAGTGTATATATATATATATATATATATATTATATATATATATATATATATATATATATATATATCTTTTTTCATGCTATTGTTAAAATTACCTTTCAGTTAAGAGCAAATTCGCTTTAGCAAGAACTGCAGCTCTTGAAGTCTTTGATACAGACACGACTGTGGAATTCTATGAATTGATTGAAGGCAGTCCACATTTATGCCTAACAGTAAGATGCCCAAAAGAAAATATTTCTGCTGGTTTGTGTGAGGGTAAGTATATAATAACACGTTATATATTCTTTTAAGGACTCCAGTGTTATTATCCTGGGGTTAAATGCATTTGGGTCAGATAAACACATTTACATTTACCTTTAGCAGATGCTTTTATCTAAATTGACTTAAATTAGGAATATAACAAGTGATTCTTCATGAGGCAATACCATAAGTGCTAATAACTCAATCATTGTCTAAAATAGTCCAGGATACAGCATTAGCAGGATACAGTTAAAGGGTTAGTTAAGCCAAAAATGAAAATTATGTCATTAGTGACTCACCCTCATGTCGTTCCAAACCCGTAAGACCTCCGTTCATCTTCGGAACACAGTTTAAGATATTTTAGATTTAGTCCGAGAGCTTTCAGTCCCTCCACTGAGAATGCATGTACGGTATACTGTACATGTCCAGAAAGGTAATAAAAACATCATCAAAGTAGTCCATGTGACATCAGAGGGTCCGTTAGAATTTATTGAAGCATCGAAAATACATTTTGGTCCAAAAATAACAAAAATTACGACTTTATTCATCATTTTCTTCTCTTCCGGGTCTGTTGTGAGCGCGTTCACAACACTGCAGTGACGCCACTGACGTACGACACTGCTGACGTGTTATCTTTGTTATTGGGCACACCAGAGAACACGTCAGCAGCGTCGTACATCAACAGTCACAGCAGTCGCGTTCACAACAGACCCGGAAGACAAGACAATCCTGAATAAAGTCGTAATCTTTGTTATTTTTGGACCAAAATGTATTTCCGAAGATGAACGGAGGTCTTACGGGTTTGGAACGACATGAGGGTGAGTCACTAATGACATAATTTTTATTTTGCTGTAGTAGCCCTTTAATTGGATTTCTGATGCAAAATTCTTGCTACAAAAGTAAAGAACATTTAGACAAAGCCCTGTTTGGTTTAATGCATTTAGAGAAAACATGAAATTTTTTTTTGCCTTTCTCTCTCAGAGATTTCACCCACAAGATCATCAACCCCCAGCACAAGTACGGATACTCTTTCACTCTCTTCAACTGACCATGAAGAGACCGAGAGAGCAGTGCATATTCAAACCACAATGGCCAGCAACAGTATAAACATAGAGTCTGAAAAGGCAAAACGGGTATGTATGCATGTTTTTCCTTATTGTTAACTTATCCATATAATAATTCTTTCACCATTTAGTAGTCTTCCAAGTGTTCATCTGTATTGTGATATGTTTAATCAGATTGTCCAAGATGCACTGGAAAAAAAATCTGGTGGCGAGGAAGTGCTTGAAGAATACCAGAAAACTAAAACTTTAAAGCACAGCACCAGACGTCAGCTTGTTAATATTGTTGTCAGTCACATGACAGAAAATCATGGGTAAGACTATAATGCACAGATGCGAGAAATACACAGCTGTGTCAATTGGTGTAGAAAACAAGGTTACGTTTAGCATGCATATATATATATATATATATATATATATATAATATATATATATATATATATATATATATATATATATATATATATATATATATATATATATATAAAATTTTTTTTTTTTTTTTTTTTTTACATTGAGAGGATCCCCAACCGCAAACAGAGGGAAGCCTATGCCTTGGGAATTATTTCTCTCTTTCCTAGTCTGACAGACCCGTTTTCAGCAAAGGGCTATGTAAGAATCTTTTGTATTGATGTATTTGTAACACAATCTAGTTGGACATGAAGTTTTATGCTCCTTTTTTGTGGCATGTAATAGCAGTTTATCTTTTAAATGTAATGTAATAGCTAATATAATATTCAGATTTTACAAGGTGTTCTCTTGGCTTTCTGACAGGAGCATTTCTACGATCCAGACAAGGGAACCGGGTTCATCTCCTGGCGCCTTAAAACTTTGTCGAGGAAGAACCCAAAACGTGTTCGCTTGGAGATGACTGAAAGTGGAGGACCAAGTCGACGAAGAAGAATTGATGATGTGCAACAACTTGAAGGAGATGCATGCAGAGAGGCAATTTCTTTCCTTGTCCATACAGCTGATGAAGCTGAAGTTATGCAAAAGATGAAGGAAACTTTCAAGCATAGACAAGAACTGGTACATAATCCTGAAAGATCAGCTGACGTCCTTGATGTCTTTCCAATATATTTGGATGTAAAAGGATTGGTAAATAAAACATTTATTCTCCTTTTCAAAGATTGTTTTAAGTGTGTTTTAGATATGCCTGCTTTTTGTTAAGTGTCGCAAAGGTTACTCTTTGACATGATTGCTACTTGGACTCATTCGTTCATAGATTTATCATTCTCGCTCGTACAGTACATGCCAGTGACAGATTTTGAAAGAATTCAAATAAATACGTTAATTATGTTTGACTTATTTGCACATTTATGATGTTTTAGTCTTAAACAACATGCGCACACTATCGATTTTGGTGGTAAAAGATGAAAAAGTAACTTCTTAGAAATCTTGTAATATGTTTTGTCATTAGATTTCAGGACTTTGCTCTGCTCTTCAATGCTGAAACATCCAACAAGTTTCTTGAGAGGTGGGAGACAGCATTCAAGCAAAAGATCATCACTGAAGCCCAGTCTCTTACTTCAACAGCATAAATTCTGTGTCTTCTCAATGCAGCATGTGGACAAGGTTCTGAAAATGGTTGGCATGATTTATGAATGTCAAGATTTCATATTTACTCTGGATTCTTGTTATTGTGAGCACTAAATGTTTGTTTTTCTTTTATCCTAAATCACCCACCATAAACATCTACTCATTCAGATTGGGACAGTGACATGTCATCTGTCCTGCTGCTGTTGCATCTCCTGCCTCCTGCTCCAGGGAGGAAGAAGACTAAGATCAGTCCAACAGAGGCTGTTGACAGACTTGTGCATTTCCATAAGGTAAAAATACTGTTGCAAAATCATTGTGAATGTTTGATTATGATTTTGGTTATAACCCCTAAAATGCAGTGGTTTTCAATCATGGTCCTTGGGACTCAACCCTCTGCACATTTTGTCTCTCTGACCTGACACACTTAAGGGGTATAGTTCACCCAAAAAAGAAAATTATTTTATTTACTCACCCTCAGGTTGTTCCTGGCTGCTTTGGACAGCCATTGACTTCCATAGTAGGGAAAAAAAAAATACTATGATCTAGAGGTCGACCGATATTGGATTTTGCCGATACCGATAGCTAGGTTGGACCACACTGGCCGATACCGATTAACCGATATTTTTAAAATGGATACAAAAAAAAAAAAAACTAAAATAGTGCTTTATTTACAAAAAAAAGAAGTAATAATAATAGTAATAGTAAATGTTGAAATTACCACACTCTAATAGGGCCCTATGAAATGTTTAATTTTTTCCTAAATTCCATTTTATTTATTTCCAAATTCTGTTAATTTTTCTGGATTCTGTTTTTTCCATTTTAATATTACTCCACTCCTTTTTAATAGTTAAAGTTTATTAATCATAAAGTAAGTCTAATTAAATAAAATAATGAAATTTACACATTTTCAAATCAGTTTAATAAAAGTTTAACAAAAATTACATGATTAGGGCCCTATGAAATGTTTTATTTTTTCTCACCATATTTTTAGCATGTCTAATTATTTGAACGCATAAAACAACTTAATTTATTTATTTTTTCTTAAAGAAGCCTAATGATTTTTCCCCTCAAAAATCCTGTGTATTTACATTTTTATTATCAAATCAAGGCATGAAACATTAATTTTATTTGTCTTTTAATTACTTAAAATTAAGCAAACTTTTTTGGCAAACAAAGGGGATTTACTATTAAAATTAAAACATGGAAGAAATGTTGTGCGATTATTCCTTAAAAAAATAATGTTTGTTTCATTTTCATTGTTGTAGTAGTAGTAGTAGGCTGTGTACATTCTACTGAAAAACAGACTTTAAAACTGGACTTTTATTTTGACGGGTTGCAAAATAAAAGAATACCTTTTCAATTCTGTGCATGTGATATGATGCTTTTGCTCAAATCAAAAGGTCAAATGCTCATGAAGTGATTCTCAGAGCAGTTCTGGAGATGTTCTTCATGTGTTTTCGTCCTCATTTAGTGAGACGGCACGCTGAAATCACCGCGAGCGTCACACGCGCTAAACTGTGAAATCTGTTTTTATGAATGGATTCCGCGATTCCGTCCAAGTTTTCTGCATCGCGGAAAACATAGGGCCCTACAATTAAACCAGCACAATGTATACTCTCACACTTTAACTGCTTCTGTTATTGAGCACTTAATGATTATCTAATCAAAATAAAAGAGCAGCTGAGTCTAGGAGAACTCACGGGTATCACACACATCCGGACGTGTCACGTTCAGCTCGGGCAGCAGTCTAAAAGGTTATTTATTCACCAAATGGACACAAGCTGACTAAAAGAATGAACAATGAGGCAAAGATAATTTGAAGTTCAGTGTTTAAAAAACGGAGCAAACGGAAAGAGCGATGTATATTATAGCTCTATAAATGAAGCATACAGACTTTATTAGAGCCACAGAAAGACACACGTTTCGATGGAAAATCTCAATATACAATTCATTATGTACATTAACAATGATTCGGGGCGAATATAATGTAATTTAATGGAAAACCGATAAATCGATCAACCTCTACTATGATAGTTAATGGCTGCCCAAAGTGGCCTGTTTATATACTTCAAAATATCTTTGTGTTCAGTAGTACAAAGATGTATACAGGTTTGGAACAACCAGTGGGTAACAACCTTTTCTGTAAATTACAGATTTTTCATTTTTGGGTGAACTAATCCTTTAGTTTATTACATGGAGCTCGTACCTAATGAGGTGAAGTTCTGAATCAGGTATGTTAAATAAGGGAGACATACAACTTGCAGAGCAATGGGTCCTGTTTGACATACTTTGAAAATCTTTGGCAGTAGTAAAAGTCTAAATGTTTGGAACAACCAGTGGACTCCAACTGATAAATTACAGATTTTCACTTGTTTGGGTACTGACCTACAGCTCTCGGCTCGTCCTAATGAGGTAGTTCTGAATCAGGTATGTTTGTGTTCATAATGAAGAGCAATCAGTCCACATAGTTTGATTTGGCTGGGGGTATATCAGCAAATTTAATTTTATAATCTTTTTTTTTTTTTTTTGTGGTGAGGAAATTCATTTAATTTCCTTTTCACTGTATAAACTGGTTTTGTTTGGCACATATTGGGTTAAGGTGTGTTGTAGTGTTTTTTTTTTTTTTTTTTTTTTTTTTTATTATGCATTAATCATTTCACAAACTGGTTTTTGTTTTTTTTTTTTTTTTTTAAGGTGTGTTGTTGTGTTTTTTTTTGTGCTTTTTCAGTCCTGCAACAGTATTGAAGGCCATCTCAGTGGGAGGGAGGGCCACCAGCCATTCCTACTGGGATCAGGAAGGATTAAGGGCAGGATCGACCACTTTTATGTCATTGTGGACAAGCGCCTTATCCCTTGCACTGGATCCAGCTCCTTGAGTGCCTTTGATGAACTTTTTAGAGTTCACTATGTCTTCAACCTGTCCTACGAGGAAGCCCTGGTCAACTTCTTTACCTTCCTGCAGACCACAGTTTACAACATAGATGTTGGCCTTTCAAGTGAGTCTCCAAGAGTAAGGGAACTGCATGCAAAGCTTTTAAATTAGTTTAAATGTTGAAGTGTTTCCTCTGTAAAAGTTTGCATGCAAACAGCCACTCTTTGATAGCTCATCTAAGAGTCACACACAGTTTCTATCCTTCGTTAAAGTTTAGGTTGTTATGTGCACAGAGTGGCTGTAGTCGGCAGTTTTGCTCATATTCTGGTTTTCGAAAGCATTTGAACAGTTTTCATGTTGTTGATGCCAGTCCAGCTTTTGATTTGCCATCTGGTGAACTGTCATTTCAAAATGTTAATAATCAGTCAGGTTCTTTGTTTGTCGGAGAAAGTGATCCCCAAGTAGCGCTCATTGAGAAAAATGTTACCTTTTCCAGGAGAGAGACGGCAGATATATGTGCCTCAATTGTGGCCAAATTACAGTGCAGTGGAGTAGCCAATAGCTTGGTATCATCAGTTGTTTCAGACCTTGAGGACCTCACCATGGAACTGCATAGCCAAACTCGTCAAGATGTGATTTCTGTCATTCCTCTTAATAACTCCATCCGATCAGCTGTCGAAGATAGTTTGGGGCATTTTGAGAGTCCCTTTTCCATGTTTAACACCGAAACTAAAAGAACTAATTATTTCATTGACATGGGTGTCGTGGAGCCTCTTGAAATTGTGCTTGGCATGAGATATGACATGAGGAGAAACAAAAAAACTGGATGTTATGATCAGGTCCCAGTTAAAGAAACATGTTATGTTCCAATTTTGGAAACATTAAAATGTATGTGTTGAAATGTAGATGTATGTACACTGCTGACAGAATTTACAGGAAGGCAGAAATCACATTTTGAGGACTTTTGTGATGGAAGTTACTACCGGAGTCATCCATTATTCTCAAAACATCCCAGTGCTTTACAAATTCAGATGTACTACGATGAATTTGAAACCGCAAACCCTCTTGGCTCTAAACGTGGGGTACACAAGGTTGGTGCTCTTTATTTTATGCTTCGAAATCTACCTCCAAAATTGAATTCAAGACCGATGAATATCCATTTGATCGTTCTATTTCATGCGCAAGATGTGAAAAAATATGGGTTTTGACCCCATTTGGAACCACTGATTCGTGACATAAAGATTCTAGAGTCAGATGGTATAGAACTACCTATATCAACAAGTAGAGTTTATGGCACAATATGTCAAGTAATTGGAGACAACTTGGGCATGCACTCAATACTTGGGTTCACAGAATCGTTTAGTGGACATTACTCTTGTCGTCTATGTTTGACTGAAAAAGCTGATGTCCAGTTAGTTTACAACGAGGATGATTGTAGAGTTATTTTGCGTGATTGTACAATTTATGAACAACACTGCAGTGAGTTGGAATCTGACCCTCAACTCAAGTCAACACATGGCCTCAAAAGAAACTCAACACTTAATGGTCTGCAGTATTTTCATGTGTGCCACAACTACTCTCTAGATGTGATGCATGACCTCCTGGAAGGAGTTGTGCAATTTGAAATGAAACTACTGTTTGAGTATCTTTCAGAAAAATTTGTTACACGGAGTGAATTGCTCTCCAGAATATATTCATTTGATTATGGATATTTGGAGAGAAAAAATCGGCCTACAAAGGTTAATCTAGAGCACAGTGGAAATAGCATAGGGCTCAACTCAATCCAGGCACTCTGTCTCATCAAAAACATTCCTTTACTGTTTGGTGATATTGTACCCTTGGGTGATAAAAATTGGCATTTGCTCCTGCTCTTACTTCACATTCTAAACCTGGTGTTTTCCCCTTGTATTTCTAAAGGCATGACTGTCCACCTGAAGTATTTAATAACTGAGCACCATGAGTTATTTAAAGAGTTGTATCCACACAAAAACTTGCTCCCCAAACACCATTTTATGGTCCATTATCCATCCTGTATTCGCAAAATTGGACCGTTAGTGCACATGTGGAGCATGAGGTTTGAGGCCAAGCATAAAGTTTTTAACAATACACTAAAGAATTTCAAAAACATCACAAAATCTTTGGCAAAAAGTCATCAGATGTCAATAGGCTATCTTTGGGAAACAACACCATTGAGTCAAGTTGAGTGTGGACCAATGAAAACATTCTGTTGGAATGATGTTGACAATGGTGAAATGTTGGCAGGAATGCTACAGAATCCCATACAGACAAACATGCATTCCATCAACTGGGTCAAAATAGATGGGACAGAATATAGACAAGACCTCATTGTATGCAATGAAATTGAGGATGAAATTCCTGTTTTCAGTCAGATTCGAAAGATACTTTACATTGACAGCACTGTGTATTTTATTGTCGACAAACTTTTCACAGAACATTTTTCAGAACATCATCATGCGTTTAAAGTACAGAGATACTGTGAGTTTGGTGAACTTGTAAAAGTCAACAGCTTGAAGTTCTACAGGCCTTTTGATTTGCAGTGTTTATATGGGTCAGATGATGGTGAATTTATTGTACCATCTTTTGTGTTGGTGTAATGGTTACATCTGTGATGTTAAAAATAAAATTTCAAAGTGATAAAGTTTTGACTTTTTTTTTTTCATGATTTCAGGTATTTTTAGTCTAATACAGATTTATTAGTCTAATAATTAATTACCTTAATCAGGGTTTGTATGAACACTATATTAGTGTGGAAATAAGTGTTAAGATATTGACACACCTAGTGTAGTTTCAACACTAACTTGGTGTAAATGAGGGGGAGGGAAAACACTAATGGTGTTAACGGTTAACACTAACAGTGTTGTTTTTACTCTATGCAAGTGTAAAAAAACCACTATTTAAAGTGTTAGTGTGTAGTTTCAACACTAACTTGGTGTAAATGACAGGGAGGGAAAACACTACTGGTGTTAACGGTTAACACTTACAGTGTTGTTTTTACACTATTTAAAGTGTTAGTGTGTAGTTTCAACACTAACTTGGTGTAAATGAGGGGGAGGGAAAACACTAATGGTGTTAAAATTTAACACTTACAGTGTTGTTTTTACTCTAGGCAAGTGTAAAAAAAAAAGTAATACTATCTAAAGTGTTAGTTTAACTCTATTTAGTGTGGACCTATATAAACCCCAAAAAAGTGTTAATTTTCTCACTGTGAGTGTTAATTTAACACTTTCAAATTTGCTAACACACAGGGAAACATCAACAATACCGGACAAAAAAGAAAAACAAGAGCCCAACTAATATACACAGGATAATGAGGGTGATTAACGAGACACAGGTGAATGGAAGTAAACTAATAATGAATAGCCGAGAACACGAACATGACCAAATAAGGGCACACAGGAACTAACCAATGAAAGAGAGACCGAAACTGGGTCAGTGAACACATGATGGATGAAAACACAACAAAAGTCCAATGGGGTGTGATTGGTAACCTTCGTTGGCCTGTAACACAAAACAAGATGAACAAACTCAGAGTTGCAGAGTAATTTTTGAGTTGCAGTTCTTCAGTTCTTGCATAATACAGGTCTGTATATAAGAAATTAGTTCAAACTTTGACCTGTGGAGGGCAGTAATATGCGCAGTAGCGTAGAGATATAAGAAGAAGTAGTTTTGAGTTGACAAAACCCTATAAAGCCAACCTGGCTAGCGCAGTAGCGTAGAGATATAAGAAGAAGTAGTTTTGACCTCCCCTTGTTCGCGAGGTCGACTTCCGTAGCAGGGGCCTGTACCATGATAGTAGATGAACAAATTCAGAGTTACAGGATTAGTTTTGAGTTGACAAAACCAAACCGACACAATCAGGCTTAATTGGTACCATGAGGCAGCTTATCAACTTTCTCTGTCAACTCAGGCTTTGATCCTTAAGCTATGATTACTCCATGGGCACGTGCACATAAAACAGTGACGTCGGCACTGAACAATCAATCACATTCAATATGGATAGAGGGAGAGCCGTATATTTTTCCATGGAGGAGCAAGAAATAATTATTTAAAAATATGAAGAATATAAACATGTTTTTTAAGGATTGAGTTATTATTTTTTTTTTTGAAAGAGAGAGAGGAGAGTTTTGGAAAAATATTTTTTTTTTTGTTTTTGCGTAAGTTAAACAAATACATTCAATATTAATAAAAAAAAAAATTATGTGTATGATGTAGGCTATGTGTGTGCATGTGTATATGATAGCAACACTTTACAATAAGGTTGTAATTGTTTAGAGAATTTAATATATTAGCTAACATGAATCAAAACCGAACAATAGTTTTTCAGCATTTTGTAAATGTAATGTTAATTCTGGTAGTTGTCCAAGTTACTAATGTAACTTCACTGTGTATTAGATGTTAAGTTACTGAAACAAAAAAATGATTTTATTATTATTATTATTATTATTATTATTATTATTATTATTATTATTATTATTATATATATTTTTTTTTAAGGTAGGCCTAAGTGATTGCAATCAATGTATTTTAGCTACATTTAAATACACATTTATTTGTTATTTTAATTAAATGTAGCTAAAATACATTGTTTTTGACCACTTACCTTAAAATTTAGTAGCATTTTTTTTCAGTGCAGTTTAATTATGTATTAAATTTTAAAATTAAAATATACATATGTACTAAATGCATGTATAAATGTATTTTTATATAAAAATGTGTATTCCATCATAATTTTTTTTTTTTTTTTTTTTTAGATGCAACCCCAACTACAGCAGATAAAGACAAAATATAAAAATATAATTCAAAGTGGTGAGTATTTACCATAACCTTTTATTATTTGCATGATCCCTTTCACAAAAACTTTTTTGCAGCAAACAGAAAAAAAGTGTGAGATTCGGAAAACTGAGGAAGGGGCCACCTCCCCCAGAATACACTTTGGCGGAGGAGTTGGCTCTGAGTAGCAATAAATTTGCCTATTGCCTATTTTTATTTTTTTTTTGCAAAAAATTTGCCTATTTTATTTATTAGGGTGAAGCAAATGATGAAGAGACCCTCTTTGCCTGTTCTGAAACCTAAATCATTGTTATGTTTTAATGATTCTTCTCACTGAAAATTTAAATCATCTTGCATGTGTAGTACACCTACCTGAACATTGAGGCTGTGAAAGGATTTTCTATTCAGATAATCTGCCTCATGTTCTCCAAGAGCTGTGGGGATTGCAACGTGTGCAGTCTATTGCTCCTATGACTCTAGGGAATCCCATCATAACATAAAAAAAAAAAAAATTGTAAAATAATATTAACATGTACTGTATATTTTATCTTCTAAGTGAAATCAGTTTATTAGTTAGAAGAAAAAAGTGAATGTATAAAATTAAATCTGTTCATGTGATATCACACCCTATCAATCTTACCGCCAATTTCATAAAAGCCCTCTTTTTTTGTGGTGGTGGTTGGTTGTTGTGTGGGAACTATGTGGATATTTTTGTGTTCTTGTGGTGTGAGGGGAACATTGTTGATGGTTCGACAAACCCTGTTTTTCCCAAGGTTCTCTGCATCACCGACCACATATAAGTACATACCACTTGCAAAAAAACGCAACGCAATACATACCATATGCGGTACAGTAAGGGCATGACTTCAACGTGTCACATTTGTTGTGTGGCTCAAGAAGTTCACAAATATAAGACATTCCTTCCGCAGAGAAATGGTATCTTTCATACAAGTAATTATCAGGAAAAGCTAGGGGATTTTGACTGTCCTTAAAAACTCATTCTCTGCGAAGTGCTTGTCTAACTATTTGTGTGGAGATGTCCACAGGATTTGGTAGAAAAGATGAAGCCATTACAACTGACACTGGGATATGTGACCACCAGTATGTTTCTTTGCTCACATCTGATTGGTCCAATTTCAGTTTGAGATCTCTAACTCAGAATATAACCTGCCCCGGAGCAGGTTAGCTGTGGAGTGTTACTATGGCAATGAACGCTGCTAAAAGCTAAGCCACTTTCATGGTACCTAAAACCCAGGATTGGTGCAAACTGAACTGAAATTTACTTGGCTAGCCAGATAATCCGGCTTCATGGTACAGGCCCCAGGTTCACTGGGCTCACAAAGCTCGATATAAACCTTCTCTCCCAACTCAGAGTTTGAACCAGAGTATGTGATTAACTCTGGAGTGCGTGCACCTGAACGTGTGACACGTGCAACAAACAGCCAATCACAGGGAACTTGTGAAGAGCATCAGCAAAGAGTCATTTGGATTCACTTCTCACGAGAGTCAGTGCAATTCACTTTTCTGCTAAAGATTAAGAGATGTCGTCATTAAAAATTTAATAAATTTACCCCCAGTTTCACAGACATGTCAGTGTATGTCAGTGTCATTGGTCTGTGTCAAGATGCACACCTTAATGGTTTCTTCTAAGGCACTTTTGTAAAAGTTGCTTAAATATCTTAATTTAACTAAGGCCTAGTCCTGGCTTTAGCTATGCCCCGTTTGTGAAACCGGGCATTAATTGCATTTACAAGGCATGAATAAACACTTCTGCTGCAGCAAAAGTATGGCAGCAGAAAGAAAATATAAGTCTATGCATTTTAAATGTTAGATATATGAAAGCTTATCTATCTGTGTTTTTTTTTTTTGTATATATATATATATATAAATATATATATATATATATATATATATATATATATATATATATATATATATATATATATATATAAAAAAAAAGGGGTGGAATGGTTCAACTTACAGTTCGGTTTGCATCACGGTTTTAGAGTCACAGTTTCGGTACGGTTCGGCACAAATCTTCTCACTGCGCGAGCGAGCTCGTGTCCTCTGGCTCTTAAATGTTTAAACTAGCAAAGCTTAAATGAGTTTAGTTTAAACACAGATATCAGTGTGTGCTGTTCAGGTCTCACCTGTGCGAGCACACTATCATCACCCGGGTGAATAAAGTACATTTGGTGTAATGAAATGTTTATGCGGTTTAAGGTTAAAAAACACATTATTTTCTACATACTGTACATTATTGTTTCTCCCCTATGGCCCACCTTTCTGAAACGTGTCGCAGATCGCATTATATGACCCCTTTAAAATCAATTGCCACTTCAGGGTAGCCATGTAGCGTAAGTTACCATGGCGAAGAAACCCGCTAAAAACCAACCCATCTTCTTCAGCCCGAAAACTCAGGGTTTGCTCAAACTAAACATGAACATACCTGGTTAAAAACTGAAACCAGCTTCGTGCTACAGGCCACATGTCTTATTTACAAGTTATTATCATGATGGTTAATTACCACTTGTAAAATGAGCCTAATTTTATTAATTAACTACAACTCTGCTTCAGTTTTTCTTCTAGTCTATGAACACAAGCCCTGAGCAGTGTTGATTTAATTCTAATTAATAACATTTTTGTAAGCAACAATATTTCATCATAATATAGATGTTTTGGATAGCTTTCTCCAGGGGCCCATTCTTCGTATGTCGCTAACTCAGTTAGCGGGATTTGATTGTTGATGATTCGGCATGATTTTGGATTATTTGGTTCTTCAATCCTCATCCTGGACATGCTGTCATAGCAATAGGTCCATAAGCTTCAACCTGCTTGGGAGCAGGCTTATTTAATGTAAATAGGATTATATTGCATCTTTTTCAGTGGAGTTGATATTTAAAATCTACCCCAGACCACTGCAACTTTATTTCAAGAGTACCCTACTAATCCGGGGACAATCATTTAAAATTATAATAATTAAAAAATTAATTTGAAAATAATATTATAATGTTATGTAATCTATAATACTATAGACACAGACAGTTTTACGCATTAAAAGATTTATTTGTGATAAAAATAATAACTTCATAATTGTATTAGAGTCTTAGACACATTCAGTTATGCATTAATTTGAGTAGTGACAGCTATTATGGGAGTGGCTTGATGGAGCGCAGGAGATTCAGATAACTTGATCTTGACCTTCAGGAACTTGAGCTGCATCCAAAGACATGGGAATGCCCCCAGCGTGACCAAGCTTTGAATCACATGTGTAATTTAGTCCAATGTAAGGGTGAGATGTCATAGGCGGGTGACGTAGCGACCAAGAAGCTATAAAAGCATGTGAGGTGGAACCGGCTTTAGCTTTCTGTCAAGTGCTTTGTGTTGTGTCAGTCAAAATCTCTGTTGTGAGTCTTATTTGGTGTTGCCTGTCTTATAAGAAAGTCTTAAGCAAAATATCTAAGGCCGCAGAGAAAACAAAGAATAAGAGCGAAAGTGAGCAGCGTTTCAGGCTGTGTGTTCCTCTCTGCCCTCGCTATATTATAAGTGGGGATACACACAGTCTGTGTGTTGTTTGTTTGGGGGCAGGGTTGCCGGCGTTTATGAGCTATTGAAGCTAAATTGCTGGTTGAAAGGTTTACAAATCAAGTTTTGAGGGGATGCTATTGTAAAATTGACATTTCGTTTTTTTAGTATACAAGTTTTTAGTGGGATTCCCCTGGTAAAATTTGCATTTTAGGGGCTGAATATCACGTTATTGGGGTGGCCGAAACCTGCGGGAAAACTGCGGACTTGGCAACACTGCTTGGGGGCAAAGCTCTCGAGGAGGCCCATTGCCCGCATTGTGAGTGAATGCCATTATGCTCACTTCACTCCCGGAAGGCTCTCTTTGAGGAGGGAGCCTTCGCCAACATTCCCCGCAGTGCTGGTCCCGTTTCAGCTGTGGTTGAGCAGCGGCTGCATTTGTGGGGTTCGCAATTGGATTTGGTGGAAGGAATGGAGATTGGCGACCGCTGGAAGTCAATACTCTCTTGAAGAAGGAGGCCATCGAGGTGGTTCCCCTATCCCCCCCTTTCGGATCCGAGGGCGAGCCCCTATCCCCTTTCGGCCTAGCACTAGCACTCTCACCTTTTATGAAGTGTGTGGATGCTGCTCTCACTCCATTGCGACTCCAGGGCATCCGCATACTAAATTATATCGACAATTGGTTGATTTTGGCTCTGTCAGAGCAGATGGCGATCGATATGTTGTTCTTGCTCATATGAAGGAATTGGGGTTAAGATTAAATGCCAAAAAAAGTGTGCTTTCACCATTACAGAGGACCAACTATCTGGGCGTGGTGTGGGATTCGACCACAATGCAGGCACGATTGTCTCCTGCTCAGATCGAGTTGATTCTCACAGAAGTCAAGAGAGTCAGAGAAGGCCAGTCACTCACTGTCAAGCAGTTTCAGAAACTATTGGGTCTGATGGCAGCTGCATCCAATGGTGATACCTTTTGGCCTGCTGTACATGAGACCCCTACAGTGGTGGCTCAAGACCAAGGGGTTTTCCCAGAGGGGGAACCCACTTTGCATGATTAAGGTCATGCGGTTGTGGTTAAGTGAGTCAGACATGTGGAGGAAACCTTGGTTCTTGTCTCAGGGCCCGGTGCTGGGAGCTCCTTGTTGCCGCGTAACACTAGCGACAGATGTGTCCTTCACCAGCTGGGGCGTGGTCATGAGTGGCCACCCTGCCCGTGGTCTATAGAGCAATCACCATAACACTTGGCACATCAATTGCCTGGAGATGTTGGCCATATTTCGAGCTTTGAAGCACTTCCACCCAGACCTAAGAGATTGCCATGTGCTAGTGCGCACCGACAACACAGCGGTGGTCTCTTATATCAACCACCAGGGATGTCTGCATTCACGCCCCTTGTACAAGCTTGCGCATCAGATCCTTGTGTGGTCCCAGGGCAAAATCCTTTCATTAAGAGCAGTACATATTCCTGGGTATCTGAATATGGGGGCAGACATACTGTCGAGGCAGGTACTGAGGCCCGGGGAATGGAGGCTTCACCCCGAGGTGGTGTAGCAGATATGGAGAATTTTTGGCCAGGCTCAGGTGGACTTGTTTGCAACTCAGACGACATCACACTGCCCCCTCTGGTTCTCTCTGATTCATCCGGCTCCACTGGGGCTGGACTCTATGGTACAGACTTGGCCGAGGCTTCGTCTGTATGCTTTTCCCCTGATCGCTCTGCTCCCGGGAATACTGGAGTGAGTGCACTGGTATGGGGTCCGTCTGTTACTAGTAGCCCCACACCCCTCTCAGTGGCCAGTCAGTGGGCAGACACCCCCTAGTTACACGTTTCCTCCGCGGTGCGCTGAGGCCCCCAGTATAATCTTGTGTCACTATCGTCTGTTGCTAGTAGTATAATATTGTTTTAATATCACTATCTGACACAGTATCTTGTGTCACTATCACTATCTGACAGTTAAGACTGCCTTCCTTCTGGCCCCTTCTTACTTAGACTTTGCGCCCGGCATGGCCAAAGTGTTTCTTTACCCTCGAGCGGGGTATGTCCCTAAGGTCCCCTCTGTTACACCTAAGCCTATTGTGCTACAGGCCTTTTGTCCTCCTCCCTTCAGGGAGCCAGACCACTGGACACATACATTCACAGAGCTGCCCAGTGGAGAAGTGCAGACCAACTGCTTGTATGCTATGGTCCCCCTAAGAGGGGACTTCCTGCTATGAAGCAGACCCTCAGTCAGTGGATAGTTGATGCCATTAATATTACCTATGAGTCCTCTGATCTCCCCTCGCCTATGGGGGTCAAGGCTCACTCTATCTGAGGTATGGCAGGCATCCAAGTCCTTCTTAGCAGGTGTGTCTAAGCAGGACATCTGCAATGCAGCAGGATGGTCCACACCACTCACTTTCATCAGATTTGATGGCCTTGATATGCGAGCCACTCCTGGCTCTTCTGTTCTCTTGTCTTAGCTCTTCCACACTAGACAGGGATTTACAAGTTAGGCAGCGTGGGCATTCTCATTCCCATAGTGTCTTCGGATGCAGCTTGAGTTCCTGAAGGGGAATGTCTCCAGGTTACATATGTAACCATGGTTCCACGGAGGGAATGAAACGCTGCGTCTCAGAGCCATACTTCTGTCATCACTGCGAGCACTTGCTTCATTCCTAGAAGCTAAAGCCGGTTAAACCTCACATGCTTTTATAGCTTCCTAGTCACTACATCACCCGCCTATGACATCTTGCCCTTCCATTGGATTGATTACACACGTGATTCAGAGTGTGGTAACGCTGGGGGCGTTCCCATAGTGTCTTCGGACGCAGCGTCTCGTTCCCTTTGGGGAACCAGGGTTACATATGTAACCTGGAGACGTTTCATGAATTGTCTTTTTTAATTATATGATGTCACTGCGTTGCTGTCTTGCTGCCAGCCAATCACTGCATTGCTGATCGTGGTTTTGAGTATCGATACATCTTAGACAACTTAATCCAGATATTTTAATCAAATCCACAAATTCGTTTGAAGAACCAAATTAGCCAGAGATCAGTTATCTTAATAAGAAGATCTGCCATTTTTCAAATTATCTCAGATGTATTAAGCGAGGTACAAAAAACAGGCCCCATGTATTACAGGCCAATAAAATTAAACTGCAAAATGATTACAATGGGCTAAACATTCTAAGACATTCTTACCAAAATGTGTTCTTGACCTCAGCCTGTCCTCTGAAATGCATTTGAAGCCTGCTAAATGCATCATAGATTAGACTCTCTTTTAAAGAGATAATGAGAGAATAAAACAAAGTTCTTATCAGTATTCTGTGTTGGAGAAACCTGATTTAAGTGACCAGCCACTTGTGCTTGGAACAACATACTCCATTTGATGAGCACTGTTCATTATGATCTTCCTCTGTTGAGCACATGATACTATTGTGAGGTTATACAACACATTTAAATACATGTGGGCCCAGTCCAGTGTTTCTGATTTGCCTTGATGCCAGACTAAGATGGCACTTAAAATCCTGAAAGAGAATACAAGGCCTTTGAGTGCAGTATGAATATGAATGCACCTCTTAGTTTTCAAGAATGGCAGTGGTCACATTCTCATTTGATCCTATCTTTGCTTTTATCGTGATTGATTGGTATAGCAAAAATGAGTATGCAACACCCAAGGGCAACTCATTGAGTGGGTTTGATTAAGAGGTGGGAATGGGGAATAGGATGATGAACACATAGTTGTCTGGAGTTTCATGATGGCTCATTTATTAAGTGGAATAAGAGGTATCAGAGTGAACATTCTGTTCTTTCCCATTTTATCTGAGCGTAGTGAAGTTCTCTGGCACATGAAGTACATTACCTATAGGGGGCAGTCATGTTTTATTCTCAGTTATAGCATGTCCTGAAGCCAATAATATGCAACGAATGTGTTATGCGCCTCTGTCAGGCGCCTATTGACGGCATGCGACAGAGCTCATAAACACGTGAGAACCACATTTTTTATGTAGCCTAGCCTATATTGTTTATGTAAAGCTGAAATAAAATATTAATGATTCAGTTATTAATGTTTTTGCTTGTCACGTTTGAACATTATTGTTACACTTAAATAGCATTATTAAGTTCATGTGATTATTTAATTTTTAGTCTAGTTAACAATAATATGTTGTGTGTACATGTTTGAGGCATTGCTTGACCACTGGATTTTTTAATTCCAAGAGAGTAAACCGTTGCTCTGGAATTTATGGTCATGCAGATAAAAGCAAGACATAATTCATAAATTACCAAAGATATTCAGATTTGGTAAAATAACGAAAACAAACTGAAGGTATCTGTTTCCTTTCCTAGAAATTTGTCAGTGTGCACTGACAGTGTGATGTGCATTGTGTGAAAATATCATCAGCAAGTGAAACACTGAAACAGGACAGTATAAACAACAATACAATTAGAAAGAGACTTTAACAGTGCTCCCAAGACCATCTGGGTTTCGAGATCCTGGTTCATGCACCTCAATCCATGCAGGGCTATTCAGAAAGTCAGCGCGTGCCAATGGTGTATTTCAGAGTGATAGTATGAGATTAATACACAGTGTTTTTGCCTATATAATAAACTGACACATAACTGAACTATGAGACAGAACACAAGAAGTTTACCGTAATGTGGGAATTATGATCACGCAATGACTGATGAATCGGCAGAGGATTGTCTTTCTGAAAGTAATTAAGAAATTATGGTTCTATTCTATTTAAAGGAATATGAGGTAAAAACATAAATATATAATGGCCACATATTTGGAGTAAACATTTATAGTTTGGATGAAAACCGGGAGACCTGTGAATGTCCCATAGACTGCCAAGTAAATAACAGTGTCAAGGTCCATAAAAGGTATCACTGTATGCTGTGTATGCTCTTCTGTATCATCCACGCCACAAGGATACGCTGTTTCTATGTGTATAAAGCTTTGATTTGAAAGAAAACAGTGCATCCTTGTTGCGCGGATGATATAGAATGGAGAGACACAGAGGAGACAGCTGAAAAAAGAAATTGTTGAATAAAGATTTTTTTGTTTGTTTTTTGTTTTCTTCGCTTACAAAAAGTATTGTCAACGCTTCATATAACCCAGATTGCACATCTGATGGCAGATGGAGTGTTCTGACGACGACTTTCATATATTTTATGGACCTTGACACTGTTATTTATTTGGCAGTCTATGGGACATTCACAGGCCTCCAGGTTTTTATCCAAAATATCTTAAATTGTGTTCCGAAGATGAACGGAGCTTTTACGGGTTTGGAACGACATGGGGGTAAGTGATTAATGACAAAATTTTCATTTTGGGGTGGAGTATTCCTTTAAACGCTGGTCAGTTACCATGGTAGTTCTTCTGTGAACTTAACCTGGTCAGAAGCAGGTTTTCATCAGATTTTCTAAACCCAAAGTTTCAGTGTGACTGAATTCAGAACAGCATACAATTAGCTAAAACAGTGCAAAAATAAGAGTGCAAAATTAAAATAGTACAAAAACGCACCACATAAATTGCACCTCTCATAAAACAAAGCAAAGCAACAGTGCATATTATAG
Source organism: Cyprinus carpio (assembly GCF_018340385.1). Classification (NCBI taxonomy): domain Eukaryota; kingdom Metazoa; phylum Chordata; class Actinopteri; order Cypriniformes; family Cyprinidae; genus Cyprinus; species Cyprinus carpio. The sequence continues at coordinate 9,642,965 of NC_056589.1, forward strand.
TTAGTACATATAATTCTGTACATGCCATTGCACGCCAATTGCAAAAACCAAACTAGGCTTTTTCCTGAAATAGACACTTTGTCTAAACCTGCTCTGCAAGTTTGAAACACTCATCAGCCATCAGACGCTCTCCATATGAAAGAGTAGCGATTTACACCTTCCACCCCCACAATGAAGTTGAACTGCATGAATAAATGTAAAAAGAATATGAAGAACATAAAACAAAAGATACAAGATTAACAATTTTATCCTATACAGAAAATATTTTTATCCATCCCACAGTCCTGTAAATCCATTACCATACGTAACCGAGACGTTCCCTTTCAGTCGGTCACTCTCGACGTCACGTCAGTGACCGACGAAATGGGATCCCTACCAAAGCGCCATGGGTGCTGCCCCTTCCAGTGCCCTGTGCAAGCCGCCTGAGCCCCTATTTGGTGTAGGCCGGGACTTGGAACAAGTAGTTCCACTCACCACTGTCAAAGCACTACCTCACTGGGTGAGATTGGATAACACTGAGAAAATATACCCGTTCCGCTTGGAACAGGGACGCTGCAGAAGCCCCATCCTTCCCGAAGTATTTTTTAGAAGCAAATACACATATAGCATTCGTTTAGGTGTATATGGAGAAATTTGAGGTGATTAAAACCATCTTGGGAAGGCAGAAGTCTGCCGGGGAAACACGGGCTCTCAGGCTATACCGTGGACTATACACATACGGGTACTGCTTAGGTCTCAATATGGAGCCAGATGTTCCGCCGCGTCCAACTGCCTAGGGTGATGGAGAATCTCAACAGGGTCTACAGCACTGACACTCTGGAGCAATTTTAGCAAGCCGACACTAACCGGGGCCTCACGGTGCCACTATCGTTTGAGGTGAGAACACAGGAAGATACCGCTCTACATGAAGGCTATAGAATCTAGCGAACATGTTAGGGGTCGCCCAGCCCGCAGCTCTACAAATATCTGTCAGCGAGGCGCCACCAGCCAGCACCCAGGAGGATGCAACACTTCTAGTTGAGTGAGCTCGCAACCTGAACGGGCAGGGCACACCCGTCTAGGCACGAATCGTCGACCAAGAATGCATGCAGGTCCCCTTGATGGAGGCCAGTGCAAGCAGGAGCAGAGTTTTCAATTAAATAAACTTTAGCTCAACTGAATGCAAAGGCTCGAATGGGCCCTGCATCTTCGGGGGTCTTCTTTGCGAGAAGAACACCACTTGATGAACAGGTTCCACTTCAAAGCGTAAGCGTGTCTCGTAGATGGTGCTCTCGCCGAAGTGATGGTGTTCACTACTTCCTGGGGTAGGTCACCTAGAACCTCCGTGTCCCATCCAGAAACCAGACATGGAGTTTCCAAAGGTCTGGACACGGGTGCCACACAATGCCCCATCTCTGAGTCAGTAGATCCTTCCTCAGAGGAATCGGCCAAGGGCTGTCGCAAGGAGCACTAGTTTGGGGAACCAGGTCCGAGTGGGCCAATATGGCACCACTAGCAAAACTCGCTCCTCATCCTCCCAGACTTTGCACCGTGTCTGAAGTTTCAGTGGGACCGCTGTCCTGCCCTTGAAAGTATTCAAGCAGGCTAGCACCAACCGCACATGTTCTTCTGTGAGGTGTGCTGTCTGTTCGACTGAATCCAACTCCATACAGAGAAAAAAAGATCCTCTGCGTTGGGGAGAGTTTGCTCTATTCCCCTATATGGGGAAGTCATGGCCTAATGGTTAGAGAGTCGGACTCGCAATCCAAGGGTTGTGAGTTTGAGTCTCGGGCCGGCAGGAAATGTAGGTGGGGGGAGTGCATGTTCAGTGCTCTCTCCACCCTCAATACCATGACTGAGGTGCCCTTGAGCAAGGCACCGAACCCCCAACTGCTCCCCGGGCGCTGCAGCATAAATGGCTGCCCACTGCTCCGGGTGTGTGTTCACGGTGTGTGTGTGTGTTCACTGCTGTGTGTGTGCACTTTGGATGGCTTAAAAGCAGAGCACGAATTCTGAGTATGGGTCCCCATACTTGGCTGTATGTCACGTCACTTATTCCCACTTGACCCGAAGGCCCAACAGGCTGAGGTGCCGGAGCACCAGGTCCCTGTGCTCGCACAACTGATCCCAAGACTGTGCTAGTATAAGCCAATCATCTAGATAGTTGAGGATGCGAACACCATGTTCTCTGAGGGGAACAAGATCTGCATCCGTGACTTTCGTTGAGACACGGGAAGACAGGGACAGCCTGAAGGGCAGGACCTTGTACTGATATGCCTGTCCTTCGAACGCAAACCGCAGAAAAGGTCTGTGGTGTGGAAGGGTCGACACATGAAAGTACGCATCTTTCAGGTCGAATGCTGCAAGCCAACCTCGGGGACGGACACACCCAAACATCTTGAATGGTAGCCGATAAAGGACCCGGTTCAAAACTTGCAGATCCAAGATTGGCCGTAACCCACCGCCTTTCTTGGGTACAATGAAGTAAGGGCTGTAAAACCCCACCCTCATATCGACTGGAGGGACCGGCTCTATCGCATCCTTCGCCAGTAGGACTGCGATCTCTACCTGCAGAACAGGGGCAGCGGCTGCTTTCACTGTAGTGAAGCGGATACCGCTGAACTTGGGGGGATGCTGGGCAAACTGAATCGCACAGCCGAGGCTGATGGTCCACAGAAGCCAGCGAGACAGGCTGGGTAACGCTGACCAGGTGCCTAGGGCGGCTTGTAAGCGGGCCGGAGAGGGGTGTGAGTGTGGAGTGCAAGACTCACCTGGTTCCACAGGTTGGCAGAGGGTGTGTGAGTAGGGCCTTTGTTGACACACTCAAACCACCTGCTGCTGCCATCTGGTGAAGGAGGAGGATGAGTGAGGTCCAGTGTTTGGCCGTCCGCAACCCTCCGTGCCCTCCTGGGACCCAAAGATAGAGAAAACTGCTCTCTCGTCGAGATTTCCAGGTCTCTACCCGGCCCTCTTCCAGGGGAGGGAGAGGTGCCTTCACCATCCCCCAAAAAGCAGCTACCTCTCTCTGGGTTGTCCATCCGGGTGGGGTGGCCTGCCTATGCCCAGTTCTATGGCGCCGCTTGCTAGAGGCTGATGCGGCATGGGGGCGGACGCAGGGGGCCACCCTCGGCGACAAGTAAGCTGGGTTGCTCCAATCTTCATTGGACAGCTCTCCCTCCAATGCTGAGATCGACATCTGGTTGGGGGGAGGCCCACTGGATACCACTGGTAAGCTCTTTGAAGAGGGCCCAGCGCGTTCTGTGGGTTACTCTACTGGATCGGAGGTGCAAGAGGAGTGATGGTCCCCAGAGGGTTGGTTCCCTGCGGGGTTTGCCACCACTGTAATCCTCAAACCACCCACACTACTGCTGGAAGTGGTTCTCGTCTGTCAGCTGCCAGAACGAGTCCCAGATTGCAGCAGCGGCAACGGGACTGCACCCCCCCTGAAGGTAGCGGAGCCTGGTTCTCAGCTCCAAGATGGTCATTTTCCCTTTGCAGTGGGAACATGACTCATCCACGAAGGCCACCTCAGCATGCTTGATGCCCAGACACATGAGGCAGCGATCTTGACCATCACCCATTGCCAGGTAACGACCGCACCCAGAAACGCTCAGGTGAAACGGCATCCTTATAAGGACGATCTGTCATCTTTACAAAGATGCACCTGTGAAGCTCTTTTAGAGAAATTTGCTCTTTAGGAAATGCTCTTTTAGTGCTGAGGCGCACAAGTGAATTGACTGCTTGCAACACGACAGGGGTTAGTGCAGCCTAAAGTGCGCAACACACTCAACTTGGGAACGACCACCGCTGAAGTGTCATCTCGCCAACACACAAAGCTTTCAAGAGCGTGCTGAACTCATAGTTCACAGCTAGACACAGTTTGAGCAGAACGATACTAACGCTCGGCTCCAAAGCGAAAAGCTGGTATGCACTGCAACTGTTGCCTTATTATACTCACTCTGTGATCAGCGGCAGCTGGATGCAATAACTGCATGCCAATGTGCATTGGCTCATTTAGTTTACACTCGAAATAGATTGGTCTATTGAAGCGATATCCCAAATCGGTCACAGAACTCACTCCTAAATAGATCGCCATCCGAATCCATGAGTTTTATCACTGAGGTGATATGTAAAATTATTTTTACAAACGTCCACATGAGAAACAATTACAGTCCGAATCGGGCTTAACTGTGATTTTCTAATGATCCTGAAGACACTGATTAGTATGCCCAGGTAGGTTTGATTATGGTTAGGGCTAAACTCTGAAGGAAAGTGGATCTCGTGGGCCAGATTTGAGGATCCCTGCAGTAAAGCTTTGTTTAGCCTCTATTTCTGGCGCTCTTATGGGAATTTTACTGGAAGTATACTTTAAAGGAAATTTAACATATGGCTATAATATTTCATTCTGTTTCGTCTCGTAATTAATAGGCCTAGGCCGTACAAACAGTGGTTTTTCGTTTCATTCACATTCATACAATGCAAACGTCATAAGCATGTAAACTGTTATTTATTTAATGTTGGGAATTTACCCAGTTTACTAAAAAGTTACATAGGCTGTATGTGCTAGTGCAATAAATTGTTTACAAAGGGCATTAAATAATGATCTGCTTTACACTCATGCAGTCATGTGTAAATACATTTTTTTTTCAGTGTCAGTATTACCATCATCATCATCAAACATTTGTGCCTAATACTATTTTATTTATATTTTATTGTGAAGGTTTTCTCACAATCACAACATTACATGAAGTTAATAATTTATCAGACACTGATAATTATGTTAATTCTATTTTTAAAATGAAACGTCTGTAATAATCTATATATTTAACAATCGGTTGAAGACAAATAATTACAAAGTGTTTACGAGATTTTTACGAAATTTCCAGGACTTACTTAGTGTTGCTCCATCCTCTCCGCTGTCCTGTCAAGTGTGTACAATGGCTACTTCTGTGTTTTGGTCATTGTTTATGAAATCACCAACACAACCAATGTCCTTAGTGTATGGTTTTCATTCATGTTTTATATAACAAATTATTAGCCTTATCCTCAGATGGACTCAGATACATATTTTAGACAACTATAGAAAATTCAGATTTGATTCACAGAATTCTGTGATATTTTGGGGCCAAATTTAAGGAAAATTAAAAATTTAAATTCTGTCATTATTTACTCACTCTTGTGTTCCTTAAATTCCAAACCCAAAATAAAATATATTTTTTAAAGAATGTTGATAATCAAATCATTTTGGTTTGAAGAGAGAGAGAGAGAGGGAGAGAGAGAGAGAGAGAAATATAAGAGAGAGTATATATATATATATATATATACCATATATATATATTATATATATATATATATATTTAATGTTTGACAGAAGAAAGGAACTCACAGTTTCGGAATGATGTGGGTGAGTAAATAATAACAGGATTATAATTTACAGGGGATACAGGAGTATAAGTAATTATTCATCAACTATTAATAGAATAACCCAGACCCACATTGAATATTGGGCTACACAAACTAGTACAAGTGCACAGTCTGAATATTGCAGTTATTATTGGCAGTATTATGAATTACTAACAGTGTTGTGGGTCGATACAAGACATACATATATAATCATATCAGAAGCCTTAAACGACAACAACAACAACAACAACAACAAATAATAATAATAATAATAATAATAATAATAATAATGTAACCATGTCTTATATATAGCAGAATCATATATAGTATATAGTAATCATTATATAATGATAATGTAACCATAGGCTAACAGTATAACTATATTTTCTATGATGAATACATTTTGACAACAAATAAAAGTCAACAACAACAAAAACATATAAACAGACATTGCAGATCCAAAATTATGTATAATAACATCAATCTCATTTTTTATCCAGTCAATAGGTAGTAAGCAATGAGGAATATTATTTAATATTTTAACATACAATTAGCTATTTTGAGTAAAAAGTAGCACATTAACATCAGAACTGTATATTCTGCTTAGTTTCAGTCCTTATTACTTTTGAATAAACCAATTCTGATTAAAAATTCTACACACATTTTCACTAATTTCTTCTGTGTTTTCCATACAACATTGCAGGCTGACACTGCTGTGCACTTAATTGAGTGAATTATTCCGGTAGGTGGTCTGGCTACGTGAGGCTGTATCAGGAGTTCTCCTCCTACATTTCCTCATCAAGTTTCATAACAGTAAACAATATATATTCAGTTTTCTGTCTAAATCTTATTAACACCAGCACACCAATTTAGTCTGTTCTCATTCAGTGTTTGTACATAATTTTCTTGGCCACCATCACAGCTGTTACTGAGTAGTATCTCTCTGTGTGATTAATTATTTGTGTGTATCTGTTTTTGCATTAACAGCTGTCTCTTGTGTAAATTCAGATGAACTGCAATATTTTCATGTTCACAGTATGCCTGACACACCCAGCATGCACTGCGGCATGAATAAACTATGTGTTTGTATAAGACTATTAGCTGTTGCTATTTGCTGTTGTTGATATTTTGTGTTACTTGTATTATAATATGTATAGGTTATTTGTCATGTACATTATGTTTGTTGACTATTACCATTGTTGGGTTTTGAAAGTTAACCACTGAACTACTGATGTATGGTATAACTCAAAACAGAATATGTGATTGCAAATGTGATATTGATTTAATACAACAGTCCAATAAACTAAAAGTTAATAGTGCGTTACATTTTAGACTCAATATTGTATGTTTTTGCTATTTCATCAACAAAAATAGTTTTAAACAAAACCACAGCAGAACTGTTGTTCCTTTCCAAATGGCACACAATAGTGTTTTGTTACTGAATGAATCCATGGTTTGGAATTAATCGAGTAAGCCAGTGATTCAGTGATTAATTTATAATGGTCAAGATAAATAAATAAATAAATAAATAAAGATACATGCTTAAATCTTGTGATGTTATTGACATACTTTAGTGATATTTTTTTTACATTCCTTGGAACATGCAGATTAGAATGATACCAAACATGCTTTGCTTCACCCTACAACCAGTCTGGCATTTTGATTTATCGCTTAAACTATTTTGCTTATAGGCCATTCAACAGATTGGAATGAAATCACTTGAATAATAACCTGTTTGGACAGCTTCTCATGTATGATAAATAAAATGTCAAAACTGTAATGTTAAGTGCCACAAAAACATAGTTTAATATAAATGTCTATTAAAAAAAATTAAAAAATGTAATCACCAAATTTGACACATTTATGTAAAGGCTCAATCTGAGGGCAAAAAATAAATAGTAACAGGGCTTGTCAGTTTATGTAAAACATGAAATTAACAAAGTCCGATTAGAACAGAACATGGTGGACTTAGTTGACCCTTGGCCAGAGAGGTTTGAAACCTAATCTAATATAAAATCTGCAATTTTAAAAACTAAAAATCCTACAGTACAAAATAAATAAAATAAAAATAATAATAATAATAGTAATAATAATAATAATTGTTTAGTTATTAGTTCCCTTACTGGTCATGGGGACACCCAACTCTGCACATTTTCCACGTCTTCCTTTTTTGGCACACCTGATTCAGATCATTAGCTCATTAGGAGAGAGCTCCATGACCTGAACTGTGTGTGTCAGATAAGGGAGAAGAACAAAATGTCCAGAGTGGGTGGGCCGTTGTCACACCACGCCACAACAGCTTGAGGCTGTCTACACTAACATGACAAAGAGAAAAATGCAAAAACATTCACAAATATGTGTATGAGTGCACTTTACATGCACTATACATTATTAAGATCACTTATTAAGATAAAAGATAAAGAAGATTATCATTAAGATTCTGTTATAATTCTTTGTGGGTTTAACCCTCTGGGATCTTGAGATGTTTTGACGTGCCCTGACTCAGCATATACCTGGCCAACAACTGTGTGTGATTGAAACTGTGCTACAATAATATGTGAGCAACGTTGATGTAAATGTTTTCATATTTTAGACAAGAACAAAAGGGGGGGTTTTCGTGATTAGTAAATTTTGGGGGGGAAATGTAACTGAAATAAGGCCATACAACACATACTGAACAGTTCTGAATAAGACTTTTGAGTAAACAGTCTTGTAGGCTAGAATATTTATGTCAAAATGATGTGAAAATCTTGCTTACTCATTCACAGAAAACAGTCTATTGATTTAAATTCGGTAAGACATGTTTTGTGATAGACAAGCTTTATGCGAGGGAGTGACAATGGCTATGAATATTTAGTGATTCACACCTGACTGAGAGACAAAGGGCCGTCCCCTAATGGCCAATCAGTGTGACTGTTACTTTGAGGCAGGTAAGACTGAATGTAAGGAGAATGAAAACTGGGTTTTTAAATTATTTGTATTTCAAATACTATCAAAACATAAATAATAAAGGTCAAAGACACATTATTGTGCACACTGATCTACACTGAACTACAAAGATGTGAACAGAGTTTGAGTAATTCCTGAAAACAGATTCTGCTCAACGAGTGAAACAAGTAAACCATACCTGATATTTAAGTGTTTGCTGCTGCTTCTTTTCATCAGGCTTACATGTGATAAACCTGATATGTCTTGCAGGAAAGGAAACTCTTTGAGCTCCGTGATTATCACAAAATAATGGAGATACGCCTTTGTTTCATCCTGTTCTGGCAGCTCAATGTGGTGGTGATGGACTGACAGCTGATGTTGGGGCATGGGTGAACAATGGCTCTACAAACTCCTGCACGCATGGCGCAGCCCGTCAGCTAGCTGTCTTATTTATTTTTAATGCTGTGACAGGTTTAAGTCTTTAGAAGAGGTTTTTTGCATCTTCTGCTGAGAAAATACCGGTGGTGGTCTGTCATGTTCTTTGAATGCACTGTGGTCCTCAGGACTTGAGATGTGAGGCCAAGAATCACAGCAAAGATATTAATGTTTACATGTTGATTCTAAACATAATGCTAATAAACCCTGACTATCAGTATATTTGTTATACTGATTTAATTTGAAGGCACTACCTCTAGTTGGGCATGTTTCATTCAAGCAATGCAGGTGTATTTATTTAATTGCAAACTTAGCATTTTAGGTAAAAGGTTTTTTTTTTTTTTTTTTTGACAAGCATTTGAATGTGAATCTCTTAATGTGGAATTATTATTATTATTATTATTATTATTATTATTATTATTATTATTATTATTATTATTTTATTTTTTGTCAATCTGTAATTTGCTTAAATAGCAATCATGGTTTAAGTACACACTTCTATATAATTCACAGCTGATGATGATTTGTGACTGTTTTGTTCATGACCGTAATGCTGGTCCGCACCTTCAGGTCATTTGCTCATCTTTAGAACAACAGTGAGGAGAGCATTACATTTTCACCTTATTCACAGTCTAAATGCACTATTAATTCTAAAACAAATAACTGTTGTTAATTTGGAATATCCAAACACAAAAACTACTACAATGTGAAGTAAGTGCTAAACAGTCATTTTTATTCTTGTACAATATGTTAAAGTAACTACATACTAATTTTTTGCTCTGTGATTTTATCATTATTACCCAGCCAGTTTTCTAGCCCTCCTGTCTTGCTTGTTCTATTGCCTGTATCTGATAGCACACTCTCGAGTATATTAACACATTCATCTTTCTGATGGCACTTATACTTAATGGAGTGAAATAGAGATCTCGCTCCCGCGCCATGGTCTGCTTCCACCTTGCCTTATGCCATTTAATCATTTTAGATTACTGATGCTTGGTATTGGATGCAAGCTTTGGGTAAAATCAAGAAAACTCTTTTACTGCTTTTGAAATTAGGATTCAAAAAGCTCTGTGACAAATGTGACCTTAAGAAGTTCTTGGTTGCTTCTCAAAGAGAGATTTATAATCATAGACCAGAAGTCTTATAAAAGAGAATTAATTTGTCTGTTGACACAGCCTGACTACTCGTAGCTCAGAATAACATGCTGTAGGCTCGCACAGTGATAAATTACAGCGACAAAGACTTTATTCAGGATTGTGGCAACGCTGATTCTTTTCCACCTCTGTCTTGCTTCCTATCTAGCTCACATTCTCTCTTGTTCCCTCCCCCTCCCTCTTTATCAATTTATTATCCAGACTGACAAATGAGGCTTCATGTTCGGTTTATCTTGTAGTAGTGTTGTGAGGTCTAACCCAGATCAATTCTCTGAGGTGTGCACTGATTACACTGATTACATGAACAATAGGATCTATCCATAGTTTGTCTTTCAGCACTCTGCCTACCTCTGTCAAATACTAAAATGTCTGAGATTCACACTGCTACTGAAAAGTTAGCCAGTCCACCATATGAAACTATGCGTACAGTTATTAGTACCAAATCATTTCAGATAGAGCTGCCTACACAAAGAATGAACGTTGTTGCAACTGAAAAGGTTTCTCTATACCAGGAGCCGATGTCCTGCAGAGTTTAGCTCTAACTTGCCTCAACACACCTTCCTGGAAGTTTCAAGAATACCTGGTAAGAGCTTGAATAGCTGGTTCAGGTGTGTTTGATTAGGATTTATATGGGTTTGTTTAGGCAAAACTCTCCAGGACTGAGTTTGGTGACCCCTGGCATAGAAAAACCTTTTGAGTTGTAACAACATTCATTCCTTGTGTAGGCAGCTCTGTCTGGATCTAGAGTGACCCCTGATATATGCACTGCATTATAATGGTGAAATAAAATTGCTCAGATTTACAGATTGAATAACACAGCTTTGTTCTGAGTCTGAATCTCACAGAATGCATTCTGTTTTCAGCATGCTAATGGTTATAATTACCAGAGCCAGTAATTGCTTTCACTGTTATAGGGAATTTGTAAGAATTACATGATTTTGATTAGCTACTGAGACACTCAAACTGCTGCAACAAATTAAGCAAATTCTATGTCCTAGTTAAAATGTGCAGCTTGCATCATGGACCAACAGTTCTGGGTTTTGAGGTTAAGTTGAAAGCTATAGGCTGGAAGATATTAGGAAGAGAATCATCCATTAGCTATAGCAGCATACCAATAAACATCATTTAATAGTGCTAAGTCTCTGTTAAGTTTGAATTCCAGTTTTTGCGTATGTATGAAAAATAAAGTATGACCACAATTTGTAGACTTTTTCACAACAATTTCAGTTATACTGAATATTTCAAATTCAACTTATAAATTAATGCAGTGAACTAAACAGCAAGATAGACTAAATGGGTCTAGTCTTGATCAGAGTATGTAATTTAAAGGGTTTTACATGATGAATTAAGAAAATAGTTAAATAATGTATATTATCATCTCAGTTAAAGCCATATAGTTAAATTTGCTGTCTGTGTGTGTGTGTGTGTGTAGTTCAAGTATTCCCTATGTTATTAGCAGGGGTGCACATTAGTGTTTCAGTCTGGTTCTCATGAGAGCACCTGTAAATTTGGTTTGGTGCTCACACTTCATGTAGTGTGACCCATTAAATATAACTATTACTGCTACTACTAATAATAATATCATTGCACTTTATTTATTTCATTTTTTAAATACAATAATTAAATAGTGTTATAATACTATTATATTGTAAAATAAAAAGTGAGTATTTTCATTTTATTTCCTTTACTTTTTTTATATGACATCATTTTTAAACCTAAAATCAGCAAGCTTTTATTTTGGCGGGTAGCCAGTAAGTAAGCATAGGCCTATGTGCTGCCCTTTTTCGAAGTGCATCAGTGAATGAAGTGTCACAGTTTCACATTTTTGTGCATAGCCTAGATGCAGTTTTCAGTTTAGACGGACATCTTATACAATAGGAGTGTCATGCACTTATTAGGGGGCACAAGTGAAGGGGGGGGGGGGGTCTCGTCATGCTTGTCATATGACACATAGCAGAAGACTTATGTCTTATTTAATTTTTCCTTTTTTATTTGAATGTGTTAAATGTATCATGAAATAGCTTGATTCTCAAATATGTGTACGTAAATGCATTTTGCACCTTTATAGATCATGTTAGTTGATCTATAACAGGCAAAATGCAAAGTGGCCTAACTTTACTGTAATCTATTAACTATGCATAAAACCCGTCTTAAAGGGATAGTTCACCAAAAAAATGAAAATTAGCCCATGATTTACTCACCCTCAGGGCATCCAAGGTGTATCTGACATTCCTCTTTCAGACGAATCCAATTGGAGTTATATTAAAAACCATCCTGGCTCTTCCAAGCTTTATAATGGCAGTGAATGGTGCCCCTGCTTTTGAAGCCAAAAAAAGTGCGTCCATCTATCATAAAACTACTCCACACGGCTCCGGGGTGTTAATAAAGACCTTCTGAAGTGAACCGATGCATTAGTGTAAGAAAAATATAGATTTTTAAAAATGTATAAACTGTAATCTCCAGCTTCTGGTCACTCAAACAGTCACGTTCACGACAAGGTGTTCAAGCATATGATGTAGGCGTAGCGGAAGGCGCAACGTAAGCTCACACAAAGCAATACGTGGATACCGAAGATTTGGATAAAATTAAAATAGGTCTACTTTCATGATCATTTTATTGAATGCTTGTGCATGACAGCATATTAATAAAATGATGTGCCCCATGGTAAACCAGATAAATAAAATATTACATAATAATGGTTAAATGATCTCTCTCTCTCTCTCTCTTTCTCTGTAAGGATTCTAAGATTATTTGTACTGACACTTTCAAGGATCATTTAACCTTTTTCATGCAATAATTTATTTATCTCGTTGACCATGGGTCACATAATATGCTGTCAGGTCACAAGACTGATTTGGACCACATGATCACTGGATTGATCTGGGCCACACTCCTCCCACCAACAGTTGGCCTTCAAATTGTTTGCCATGACCCACACTGTGCCATCATTGCCACACATGGCCCAGCTCTGGCTGAAAGGGTACATGCCATTGCTGACAGGAGGCCAGCTGTTCCAGCCTGAGTCTATATTCGGGCCAAGATCATTTGCTATGTGGTAAAACACCGGCGTTTCGGCAATGACTCATCTGAATGCCTCTGATTGGCAATTGCATTCATAAGCTCAACAGAATCATGTGTCATTGGTTATAATGTGCAGCATTCTAAAAATGTGTCTGTCACTGGCTCTGCACCAGCAAAAGAGCAAACACAGATTTGAATTTGGCAGCTGATGATGTGCCGCACTGAACGTTGAGATTAGTGTAAGTGAAGTGACTTGAAGAGACTGTTGTTATGAAAAATCAGTCTGCCTTCATGTAACACAAGTTATTTATTCAGTTTTTGATTTTCAGAACACTAGGAGACATCTTTGTGATATCAAACAGACTAGAATATATTTATTATATGGAAGATAACTGCATAGTTGCAATCTTGTTTTAAGACAATGAAATGCATTGAATCAACCTTTTTCTGTATCAGTCTTTGACATTTCTTTTTTATGTTTAGTCTTGCAGTATCACTTGCGTAGCAGAAATAGCCCAGTACACAGCTCTTATTCTCTTTTGTTGTCAGGTGAGTACCATGACACCCTCTGGCCACAAGCACAGATACTGATTGAGTACCTGTCTGCTGAGCTTTAATAACTGCTTGTGTTTATAGCCGGAGAGAATGTCATAGATCTCCAGTGTCTGTCCGTAACCTCTACTAAGCTCGGTTTGTATATCTTTCGGCAGATGACAGCCAAAAACTTCACTATAGGGTATACAGAAACAGTTTTTATAAGCCAAATAGCATTTGGCAAAGATAAAGTTCATTACAATTTTGGGACCCATTGAAATCCACACATTTTTTTTAGACGTCACAAACTGTTAACATCTTGCGTAGTTAAATCGAAAACTTTTTATATGGGAAGCAATATTATTCGTACTACAAATTGCTTTTTATTATCTCTCAGAGATACATTGTAAAATTACAATGTTAAACATCAAATTATTGACACTTCAAATGTTTTAGAAGGGATGGGGAGAGTGCTACTTAATTTGTCATTTTTGAGTTTGACATTAAATAAGATATAAAAGCAGCAATATAGGGCCTGTAGCGACTTGTCTGTGAATGTGGTTGCATCATTAGCTGCAATATTCGCCAAACTATCCATTATTCTTTTTTCACTATTACAACCTTACCAAGAAAAAGCTCTAACATGTTTTCATGTCTAATAATACATAATAAGTAAAATCAAGTAGTTTACCTTACTGAGATATAATTAGTTATCTTTACTTAGTTGTTATACTTACCAGGTTTTATTAAGTTACAGGTAATTTCAAGGCAAATAAAACAATTTACTTACTGATTTGAGTAATGCTTACTTAAAATATTAAAGTAGCCGCAAAGGAACCGATGACATTAATACTCCAGTGAGAGGCAGCAGGGCACTAATATATTGCTAATATGCAACAAAACAACAGAAAAAGAAGAAGAAGAAGAAGAAGAAGAAGAAGAAATAGGCTGCGTTTTAAACTGCATCAATGAGTAGGTACTTAATTTCAATATGTACTTACTTAATGAGCACTAAAAAAAAAGTACGTACTCTACAGCCAAATCTCGTTATGTATGAATGCGATCCGAACCAGAGATTGTCTTACTACAGGAAGATGAGAGGGTCTGTATTACTTACTATTGGAGAAAGCATAACGGTCAACTTGGATCTTGTGTGCCTTAATGACCAATCACATAACAGTCTTGACGTCATTGAATTTCAGTCAGAGTTGTGCTACACTCAACTGCCGTTTACGGATTCAATGAATGAGAAATGCCATAAACTGAATCCCACCTTTTGCAAAAAGTCAGCGAATTCTCTTATATAATGGCATTTCTTTTTTTTTCTCAGTGTAAACTCTAAAAATAGTTCAATCCAAAAGTATTGCTTAGTGTTAAACAAGTTGGAGATTAGCTAAAAGGCTGTCAATTCATTAAATGATAAACTGTAACCTCTAAAAAGCTGTTTATTCAGCATAGTGAAGCCTCTTCTCCATTGACATCCATTAATAAAAAAATAAAATAAAAAAAACAGCCTCTGGTCTCCTTTCCCACGTACTGTTAAACCGGAAGCCTTAGCATTAATCATTTAATTTTTTTTTTGGTTAAAGGTTGCAGGCTTGCCTTCTATTGGCTTTGTCCAGATGGGATGCACTGTTTTTTCCAGGGGTTTCAGAACAGCGTAACCACTGTAAGGGAAACAGGTCAATTTAGCTCAAAGGGAATCATTTAAGATTTTAAAGGGAATTTGAACAGAATCACTGTTTCACGGCTGATCACTGAAACGGCCAGCGATTCACTGAACGAGCCGTTTTATAACATCAAATCTGCGCTGGATATTAATATCCAAAGTATAGTGAAAACACTATTAATTAGCACAGTAACAAGATCGGCAGTTTAAGACATTAACTTGTAAGCACAAAACACAAGATAGTTCTCTTTTCAATATGAATAAGGCTTTATTAGATAAATCTAAGACATATAAACTAATCGAACACATAAGCACACGCACTCACACATTCACACAAGTTGCAGGAGGATAGAGAGTTAGGAAAGGATGAGTTTAAGAGAATGAAAATGTGAAATCCCAAGTTTACAGCAATATGTGAAATTGCATAGACATGAACAACCATCAATCACTTAATTAACCCTCGCATTGAGTTCATCAATTAGGTTAAAATTATATTAGATAACACCAGTACAGATCAGAGTCTGGAGGTACGTTACTTGTGATGCCTGTGTATCAAAGGGTTCCCTTTGTTGTCGCTGAAAAGGGGGTTTCCCGAGGTTGCTGATTGGCTGGAAGTTCAGTAGTCGTTGAAGTGACGTCTTGGGAAGCCCGTGGTTGGGCGTTGGCTGACGATGCGGAGTTGTGGGCTGGTTGAAGTTTCAGACGGGCACTCGAGGTCAGACTCGGAGACACGGCGTTACAAAACTTAACTCAGAACACGAACTCTCAAACGGAAAAGAAAAGAAACTAAAGTAAAAGAATAGACTAGGTGGTGTTTCTTCTCATCGTGGCTAAGTAGCAGGCGTGCAGGCCGAAGCATGCTGGAACGGCGGTCGAAGAACGCTAAAAGTGATGACAAAGCATGACTAAAAGCAAAGGCTAAAAGCCGGCATGACTGATAGCAAAAGCTAAACGCAAGCTAAAAGCTAAAAGCATGACTAAAAGCTTAAACTACAAGCAAAGCTAAAAGCAAAATTTGATGGTGTCCTGAGTATTTAAACTGGCCTTTTGGCCACACCTCAAATGTTGTCTTGACCAGTTAGATATTGGCTTTTCTCGGTGTGTTGCATTGTTTGTCCCACCCATTCATAAATCATATGTTAGCTTATCAATCACATGGACCGAATTTTCCCGCTTTTGCAGGGTACAATTTTGGACATGATTCCTATAACAAGAATATGATACATTTGACAAATAACTGATGGTCAGAAACTTTTCAAGCAAGAAGATTCGAACACACACATAGTAAACATGAATATGATCCCTTAAGCTATTCAAGAGTTAATTAAAAAGACATACACAATAAGTGATTAGAAACATTATAATCAAATGTGTGGGTTCATGTATGATATGGAGTTAAGCAATGGACTGATATCCATTTAGAAGTCTTTTTTGAGTTCATTTTGGTGCATATATGCATTGGAAGGCATTCTCTGTGCCATTCTGGGGAGTAAGGATATGTCCTGTGAAGACCAGAGGGATTAACAGGTCTCCTTAGGAATTTCAGTCTGGTTTTGCTAGGTGGGGGGAAGTCAATCCAACGATCTTGTTTACTCTCATGGCTTTACATGTGAGGGTCAGACTGTCCATTTCTTCGATTACTTGCCCCAAATTAGACAATCTCTTCTTCGAATTGAAATTGTCAATAATTGTTCTAATGGTGTTAATGTTGAAAGCTG
Organism: Cyprinus carpio; assembly: GCF_018340385.1. Lineage (NCBI taxonomy): Eukaryota > Metazoa > Chordata > Actinopteri > Cypriniformes > Cyprinidae > Cyprinus > Cyprinus carpio. The sequence goes on from NC_056589.1 coordinate 9,659,806, forward strand.
TTCTGTGAAAGAGTTGGTTGGTTATCAGACTGTGGTGCTGGGAGTTGATTTACAACATCCTGCCTTTCTGTGGAATTCGGCTCATGTTTCAACCAGGCTCCCGATCGAATCTTTAATTTGTCTGGTTCACGCTACACCACTATTGCGTCATCAGGCAGGTGTGGCCTATTTGAGAATCTGCATAGGTCACCAATCATGGACAGCTTGTTTGGAAAAGATCTTTGCTTCAAATATCTGTCCTGATCACTGGGGTTTCATGTCAGATTACATTTTTATGTTATTTTTTTACATTTTTTATGTCTGTGATTAAATACCTTTTATATTCGTATACAGTAATTTCAGATACCTGTCCTGATCACAGAGGTTTGTGTTTCAGATTACTGTTATAACTTCAGATACCTGTCCTGATCACAGGGGTTTTCATGTCAAATACCTTTAATACTCATATACAGTAACTTCATTGCTGGGTTTTCATGTCAGATTACATTCATACTGTTATAACTTAAAATACCTGTCCGTGATCTCAGGGGTTTCATGTCAGATTACACTTATACTGTAATTACTTCAGATACCTATCCTGATCGCAGGATATTCATATACAGTAACTTCAGATACCTGTCCTGATTGCAGGTGTTTCATGTCAGATTACATCCTGTTATAACTTTAGATACCTGTTCTGATCACAAGGCTTTTGTGTCAAATACCTCTTATAATAAATATACAGTAACTTCAGATAGCTGTCCTTATTGCTGGAGTTTCATGTTAAATACCTCTTATATTCATACACAGTTACTTTAGATACCTGTCCTAATCGCACGGGTTTCATGTCAGATTACTGTTATAACTTCAGATACCCAGTGGGTAAAACAAATAAATAAATAAATAAATAAATAAATAAAAAATAAAAATCAGGGGGGGATGGTGTGGTCAATTTCTTTCTTTCTTTCTTTCTTTCTTTCTTTCTTTCTTTCTTTCTTTCTTTCTTTCTTTCTTTCTTTCTTTATTTCTTTATTTCTTTTTTGGTTGGGGGGGGGGATGGGTTGGATGACAATAATACCACCAGTAGGTGGCAGCAAGCCCTTGTTTTGATAAATTATTTCTGAATTGTTCAAATCAAATAACTTCTTCAAAACTGCTAATTCAATTAGAAATGTAACAAGCCTGCTTCAACAATGTGCATAATATACATCCAAAATTCTATGTGATATTAGTAAATTTTAATACCGTACTATTTAGGGCAGACAGGCTATACGCACATTGGGATGCAGGGAAGTGTCCATCTGAATGGGCTGTTGAATGACTGGCTCACTTGATTCGTTCAAGGAACAAAACACGTGTTACTATGTACTGTTGTATAAAGTTAATAGCACATTTGTGCGCGCATGTAGGCCTAGTGATATTCAGAAAAGTACATTGCTTGTGCAATGAATATAAAAACATAAAAACTCAAACATGGGTATTTTTTCTTTAATTGCTTGAATTATACATTTATTTTACCTGTATTCTAATAGGCTTCATCACGCAGTGAATGCTTTTGGACTCTCAAGACGTGTTTATGTTTGGTTTTAGCAAGGTCGATGACTCGATAATGTCAGCTCTACTATCATCTCTCAATCCCTCACAGTTACACAAACAGCAGAATAACATGTCAGGGGAATGTGTTTTAATTCTAATAAAGGAAAAATCATAGCTTTTCTGTTGTCTTCTTTTTAAAGAAATTCAAAAGTTGCGCTTGAACCATTTTGCGTGAAAAATGACAAAAACTTGCTTCCGCTTGTGTGCAGCTTGTTACAGAACTGAGTTCTGATTGGCCAATTGCCATTATTCATGAATTATATTAAGTAGATGATTTTATAATTTAATTTGCATGATACGTTTTACATAATACACATTAATAATCCAAATGGGATGGTAAGGGGGTATGGTGGTTTTACTGAGGGGATCCATTTTGTCTTTTTTTTTTAACCAGGGGGTTGCCATCCCCTGCATCACCCCTCAATTATACTTGTCCTGATAGCTGGGTTTCGTGTCAAATACCTCTTATATTCATATAGCATAACATCAGATACCTGTCCTGATTGCAGGGGTTTCGTGTCAAATACCTTTAATATTCATATACAGTAACTTCAGTTACCTGTCCTGATCGCAGGGGTTTCATGCCAGATTACATGCATACTGTTATAAATTTAAATACCTGTCCGTGATCGCAGGTGTTTCATGTCAAATACCTCATATTCATATACAGTAACTTAAGATACCTGTCCTGATCGCAGGGGTTTCATGTCAGATTACATTCATATTGTAGAAGCCTCAGTATTCACTCTGTGGAACTATGGAAAGATGCATCAAAACATTAATTAATTAAGATCGGGTCAGTGCTAAAATTAACCATGGTTTATTACAGTGTTTTTTTTTTTTTTTTTTTTTTTTTTTTTTTTTTTTTTTTGTGAATTGATTACCATTTGTAAAACCACAGTAAAATGACATACTTATTCGCTCGCCTACTTATTTTTGCTTACTCTATAGTAGGGAAGTATATGGTTTCGAATGCAGCGAAAGTTTTTTTGAGGCAGGGCAATTCTTAATAGATTTTTCTCATTTCCTCCACTTCTGCAGTTCTCTTTCTCTAGTTGTATTCACTTGTTTCCCAAAGTCATCTTGAATGTTGAATTGTCAATACAACTGAAAAATTTGAGAGAACATCACATAAACTGACTTCATAAATTGATATTGATTTTCCTAAAAAAAAAAATTGTTTTTGTTTGAACTCACCATTATAGTGATTAGTGCTCTCTTTCGTTGGGCACTTGGATCTTTATTTATATTATTATAATTGTCTCTTATTGATGCAACAATGCACCATGAAATCATAGTTATTTGGTTTTAAAGAAAGGTGACCTGACTAATAAAGTAATTAGCTAGTCTATTATTTTATGCTGATTAACATACAATCTTTTACAATTGTATTGTTTTTTATAAACACCTTGTGAAGCTTTTAATTGGGTTGATATAATTCTTCAATATTTGTGGCAATATCATGTAATTGATCATGCTTGAGCCACACACAAACTTCAACATTCAGCACTCCAAACACAACAATGGTAAAAAAAAAAAAAAAAAATGTTTTATTAATTGTAACAATAAACATTGTATTTGCTATTTTTATTGTGCTACTACTGACACAAGACAGCAAATAAAACTGACAATAATAATAATATTAATAATAAATAAATAAAGTATCGCAAAACAAAGCAATTGCATAATTTATTCATGCCACAATGCACTCTGGGAGTTAGTAATTCTGAATATACCAAGTCAAGAGTAAACCTAAAGTAAATTATCAAGTACTCCCTACAATTCTTTTTTAGTTAACAGAACTCCCATGTAAGAGAACTATACTAAGCATTTGTCAGTGCAACATACTATTCCTATTTCACTTTACTTTCTAAGGCAATCATTTGCATGTGTATTTTTTTTTTTTTTTTTTTTTTTAAGTGACCCTTACTGATTCGATTTTACAGTGAGAACACTAAAGTTGTATTTTTGTAATAAATAAAAGACAACAAAAAGGCTTGCTATCCTGGTAAAATGTTTCTAATCTAGAACAGTGGTTACTAAATTTATTTAACATAGAAAAGTAAACCGAAATGTTATTCAAATCTAAATAACTGCATAGACCCAATGAGTATGAACTATGAATGTGAATTAGTTATTATTTACTAATTATCTAGGACTGTTCCCTTTTCAAGCAGTCTGAGTGGTCTGCTTTACTTGAAACCATCCAGAGCTCATTATTTTGACTGACACTTGCAAATCTGAAACATATGTCCAGTGAAGTGTCTAAATCACGGCAGGACATTTAATCTCAATTAGCCACAGAGGACAGTTCACCATGAAACTGTACAATAAGCAACTCACTGACCTTTTTTCACTGACCCTTCTTCTGTCTCACTCCATCCACCCCATCCTCTCACTCACCTGACCTACAAAAAATGGACAAACCTGTAGTCTATTTATGTGGAAATTACAAATATTTATATTCATGTTTATGATGTGTGACTCCGACATATGAATGTTGTCAAATCAATATTTTTATCAACTAAAGTTACATGCTATTTCAATAAGTATACTGAGCACTAAAGGCCCTGAGATAATCACTGTTCTTTTTCCTTTTTCACAAAAAGTTTGAAGAAGCAGTATTCTGATGCCACCCATGTCAAAGAAGGTGCAGCCCCAGAGCAAGTCTTGATGTGAACAATTAAGTTAATCCGGTGAAAAAAATAAAAATAAAAATTGTTTGTCTTGTTTGTCGTTCATTTCAAGTTGTGGCACCTCGGTTGTGGAACGCTTTGCCTCCTTCCATACGCTGCTTGGATTGTGTGGAAAATTTTAAAACCCAGTTGAAAACTCTTCTTTTTAAAGAGGCTTTTAACTAGACTGTAGGGTGGCCTTATGTGTACTTTTGTTTATTTTGATTATGTGCTGTAATGTATTTATAAGTGTTGTGGATTCTACCTATTGTTGTGAAGCACTTTGTGATTTTTATCTGTGAAATGTGCTATACAAATAAATTTTACTTACTTACTTACTAATCTTTAATCAAAATCTGAACATTTGCTTCCGCTCTGGAATGGCATTCCTTCTCTGATGACGTCAGTTTGAACAGCTTGGGCAGAATATCCTTAAATGCACCCCTCCAACTGTTAGGTTGCTATGAGTGAGAGACAGAGGAGCACAAAAATAAAACCATGCCTTCTATTTAATATTCCGTTTCAGCTGGAAATACGTCACTACACTGAAATAAAGTCGGCAGCAACTTTAAGATTTAAAATGGTTAGTTCACCCCAAAATTAAAATTCTGTCATTAATTACTCATCTTCATGTCGTTTCAAACCCGTAAGACCTTTGTTCATCTTCGGAGCACAAATTAAAATATTTTTGATGGAATCTGAGAGCTGTCTGACTCTGCATAGACAGCAACGCTAATGAAATGTTCCCAAGTCCAGAAACGTAGCAAGGAGATCTGTAAAATAATCCATGTGACATCAGTGGCTCATCCGCAATTATACGAAGCTACAAGAATACTTTTTGATGAAAAGTAAAAGTAAAAAAACAAACAAAAAAAATTATTCCACACTTTGTCTCATCCGAATCACCCTGGTGCCATTTTGGCGAATATCCTCTGGACGTATGCTGTACTGTGTCAGCTGTGTCATGCCGGATACGGAACCCCGCTTCTTCACGGTGACCTGCCACTCAAAAGTCTCAGACCGCTTGCCACCAGGCTTCAGGCTTGGAAAGCCATCCCAGGCATGTCAAGCTGGGTCCTGCAGACCAGCTAGAACAAGGTAGAACAGATCCTCACATACGCCCCTGGAACTGGTTTTTATTGGTGATTCTGAAAGGTGCTTACTGTCCAGATAGCCCCTCATAACAAACCATTTTTGAGATTCATTTTGAGGTGGCTTATCAATATATAGTCCTGCCCTTCAGGCTGTCTCTGGCCCTATGCACTTTTACGAATTGTGTGGATGTGACCCTTTCCCCTCTGAGGCAGATGGGAATCTGCATTATAAATTACCTCGACAACTGGCTCATGTTAGCCAGATTAGAGCAGGAATTTATCGCTCACAGGTCGCTGTTACTCAGCCATCTGGAGCGTCTTGGGCTGAAAATCAATGTGGCCAAGAGCTGAGGACAGTTATCAGTTTCGCCCCAGATGAGGGCCTGGATTACACCGGAACACTCACTGACAATTCAGCAGCTAGCAGTGTCATTGAGATTTGGGACTTCTCGTCCCGTCTGAGTTTTCCAGAGCATTCTCAGCCTTGTGTCAGCCACCTTCTCTGTGATTCCACTGGACCTGCTTCATATGCGGCCTTTTAAATTTTCGCGAAAGCCTGGGTACCGTCCCATCTTCCTACCAGCCTTAAGAGGGCACCACGTCCTGGTCCGTTCGGACAATATGATGGTGGTAGCCTATATAAATCAAGGTGGTGTCAGGTCACACTCACTTTACAGGATGGCTAGACACCATGTAGAATGGCTATGACAATGTAGCTCCAGGATAATGGAGACTTCATCCTCAAGAGTTTCAAACAATTTGGTCTATCTTCGGGAGGTCAGATGTAGTCCTCTTCGCCTCAGAAGACAATGCTCACTGCCCAACATATTTCTAGAGGGAACAGGATGCTCTGGCCCACGAATTGCCCAGCGCTTACCTATATGCCTTCCCTCTGATTGCCCTTCTCTCTCAGATCATCAGAAATGGCGCTCAGAGCCAACTTGTATAGTAGTTGGCCCCACTCCATTTGGCGGACCAAAGCGCCATTTGATCGTGAAGCTACACGAACGTGAACAAATCAGGCTTCAGTATTCAGAGTAAACAGGAGTTTCTCCTCATAGCTACCCTTGATGCTACGCTCATTCCCTTTCCTCAGAGAACCAACGTTACTTCAGTAACCGAAGCAATTTGCAAGAGGCTCAATGTGTTTCACCTATTTTTCAAATTGTTCCTGTGCCCCTTAGTACTACATTCTGTGTGAAACAGGGGTGTCACAATTAATTTGTTTTTTCTCAATGCTTCAGATACTGCCAATGAATATGCATCAATCTTGAAATAAGGATTTGTGAATTGTTTGTTTCAGTTTATAACCGAATTAAAGAGGACATAACATACATTATCTCATGTTAATCTTGAGTACCTGTTGAGTAGTATTGCAACCTTCATAAAGTCACTGATCTATAATAGAAAACTGGATTGCTGGATTGCTTGTTTTGGCTGTCAGTCCAGTAGGGAATAGTAAGATGGCAGCTCGAACACTTCGAGTGGATTTACCGCCTAATGGCAGTTTAGAAGCACAATGTGCAAACCAGTCATTATATAGATCATTGGTTAAAGTACTTTGGAAATACAACAAACCTTAGCATCCATCTCTGCAGATGCCATGGCATTAAGGTAGAGCAGGGGTGCCCAATCCTGTTCCTGGATATCTACATTCCTGCAAAGTTCAGCTCCAACCATAATCAACCACTCATGAACCAGCTAATTAAGATCTTTAGGAACACTTCATAAGTGCAGACCGATCGGTGTATGACATCAAAGTACTAAGAGAGGTATAGAGAGCAGATGGCTCCTTATGTTTTCGAATGGCTCACATGATACTTTGATGTTGTAATACCTGAAATGATCTCCCCATAAAAACTAAATTCAGGAACTCACACAAAATAGATGCCATGCAACAAAACAATAAATCTAATCCGGAGAAGAGATCTCCAAAAAGAGTAAATTACACCACTTTACCCAAACTTCTCTCCTTGCTCATATGACCCACCTCTCCCCTCCCCCTCTTCTTTCTTTCCCAACAGGCTTCACTGAAAGTTCACTAAGAATATATATATATATATATATATATATATATATATATATATATATATATATATATATATATATATATATATATTTATATATATATATATATACACACACATACATATATACACACATACATACAAGCATTGTACATAATCGACCAATCGTGGTGCGTAAGAAGGTGGAATCTAGACTGGTCAAAGCATGTATATACTGCTGCAAAATTGAGACCATTTTACCAGTCATATGGAGATCTTTACAATGATACTAAACATGAAAGGAAATACAACAGACAAGATACATCATATGTGGTATATATGTATCTTGTGAATCTGTTGTTTTTCCTTTCATGTTTAGTATCATTGTAAAGGTCTCCGTATGACTGGTAAAATGGTCTCAATTTTACAGCAGTCTATTATAAAATGAAAAAGATTGACAACTTTAGAATAATTATGTTCTGCTGCTGAGGGGTGTTCCTCCCTCGGGGTCTGGTGAGAATGACCAACCAAAAGGTATTTTATGCTTTTACAACTGATTTGAAAACTTTGTTTTGGTCTGGATATAAAAACGAAGTGGCATTATAGTCATGTGGAATTCTGTAGTCAGAAAACCCCCACACTGTGTGTGTGTGTGTGTGTGTGTGTGTGTGTGTGTGTGTGTGTGTGTGTGTGTGTGTGTGAGTGCGCACAGGAGTGTGTGTATGTGTGTGTGTGTTTGTGTTTCTGGAGCTCTGCATCATTGAGAACTCTCACATGCTGTTGTGTGTCTCCCTGCTGTGTACATTATAGTTGTTTGTGCTACTACATGTACAGTACACATAGACTAATTGAGTTTATTCTTTAAAACACATGATTGCTTTACTGACTTTTAGGTAAAAAGTTTTAGATGCTATGCATTCTAGACTATGTGCCTTGTGTAAAATTAGAATAACTGTTATACTGAAATTGTCCAGCAATTTCAAATTACATGTGTGACTATGTTGAATTTGTTTGTCTCCTATGTGGAACACAGCTATTTCCCATATAGCTACAGTAATCAATGTACAGGAGCACAGAATTGCCACGTGGCTACAATGTGAATCATGATTGCATAATCCTTTCTGAATTGGCTTCTAATTGTTGGCTTGTAATTGGCATGAACAATTCTTAACTTACAAATAAAATGCTATAGTTTATGTATTCTGAATTCTCCTGAAATCAGCATGACTAGTAGATCATGTGGAGGCTGATGTTACGTCACATTTATGGCCAGGATAGAACAAACTGAAGGCTCCTGGATGAATGGAGCAGTAGGCACTTCATTGATGATCTTTTGATTTCTGTCTATCACTGATGTAGCAAGCTGTATGGGAAACAACTAAGTAAACTGCACTTTTTGTCAAAAGCAAGAAGTAGGGTGCAGATTTAAAAGATTAGTCAACCTACATCCTCTGACTAAAATCAGTCTGGCGAGTTTGTGATCGTGAGATCCGCTTCGGTTACGCGAATCTCAAATGCGACATTGGGTCCCTGATGAATGAATAATTGAACGTATATGATGTCCAGAATAATCAAATATATGAATTAATAAATACAGTACTCGATTTTTGTAATCAGTTCTTAATTAGAAATACAGTCTACATTTAATGATCACTTGAAAATTGGAGTCAGATTGAACACGGAGCTAGAATCAAACTGAAACTAAATCCTGGTGAATTAAATTAACTTTGCAGAAGACCTACATGCATTATACCTTCACCCACGCCACTGTTGAGCCAAGTGGGTGGACTTTACGATGTCATAAACCGATCGGTCTGCATAGCACTGTTTCAAGTTGAACACACATAAAACTGTATGTACGCATATTTGCATCGCTTTGACCATTCTATATTCCACTTTCTTACACACCACGATTGGTCGATTATGTACAATGCCTGTATGTTATTGGTCAAACTACTTTTCAATCAATCTTCAACAAGTATGAAAACAGGAAAATAAAGCCAAATCCTGGATATTTTAGGCAATACAGAAATCCTGGTCAGGACTTGTCTGGGAAAAATGAGCACATATGGTCTACATCATTCTGAAGCTATACATTCATCTATTGCAAGATTTATTTGCAAAGATATGCGCTAAGAAAAACACTCGTTTCTGACAAATAATAAACACTTAAGCACCAAAATTCCCAACCATTAGTTTATTTACTGAAAAATGTATCCCAGAATTGTATCGGTCTTCAAAAATGGATTTTGGAAAATGTCTCGTTTATTACAAATAATATAAATTGTTGTTAGCATGTAGTTAGCATGCTTTTAGCATGTTTTAGCCTGATTAGTGTGTTGCTAGCATGTTTTTTTACATTACCATTAGAAGTTTAAATTTTAATTTTGACAATTGGAGTTTGAAGAGTCTTTGCTCATTTGAACATTCCGACAATGTAAGTCTATGGGATTTATATGATTTTTGAGCTTCATTTTTATGAAAATCATAAGTCGGATCAGTTAGAAAAGTAATAGCAACTAACTTCAGAACACTCCGAAGTTCTGACCAGAGCTTGGTGGTTGCAACTTTAAAGCTCTAGGATGAAATTTTGGCTCAGAAGAAGCTTATATAGCAGATCAGTAGCTTTTCAAGCAAACTTAAGCTTTTTCATGCCAACTTAATTATTAACTTGCCATTACACAAACTTAAACAGGTCATTTGCACTAGCTAGAACAGTTCCTTCGAAATACTTGATGTTTTCTTAGGACAACAAACTGCAATCTTGGTAATACTTAAGCATTTAAAAAGGAGAACAGAATTATACACTCAGAAACAGACAGTGGTAATGCTGAGGTCTTTGTGAAAGTGATTGCACCTGTTTTCATTACTACTGTGATGTCTGAAGAAGAACAGCCAACCATGGCTGTCATTCTGCCTTTCCAAGATAAACTACTGAAACATCTTGAGTCTTGTGAGGATGATGCAGATATGACATGAGAAATTAAATCTGTGTTGACAACAAAATTTTCATTTCATTTGAAAGCGGCCGATAAACATGAGCAGCCATCTTGGTGTTTTGCTTGAATTGATTATATGATTGGGTTACATGACTAAACATACATCATCGTTTTTGAATACTTTTTTTTTCACTTCTTTCACAGTCCACAATACAAAAATTAACATGATAATATAGGCCTGCGTGTCATTTCTGAGAAAGTGGGAGAACTTTTGGAAAGTGACATAGTAATTGTTGCAGCATCCTAGTCTTTCATAGAGCTGAAGGGTGGAAACATTTGGTATTTTGGTTGCCCCAGCAGCATCAATGGGTAAGTATTCCAAACCTTTAGCATAGTCTTTTTTTTTTCCTTCTTTCTCATCTTCTGCCTCCCTTTGTTCCTCCCTCTCTTCTCCACTGACACAGTCTTTCTTTCATTCTCTTTGTCTCTTTGCACCTCTAGTTTTTGTTTCTCTCTCGTTTGTCAGCAATATTGAGGCTGTATCAGCTCTATAATGATTAATGGAATTTTCTGCAGCCCAGAAAAAGCTTGTGTCTTGTCACTGAACCTCCCATCAATAAGCCTTTCTGTCAGAAAGGTGCAATTACAGGGCTTTTAACAGATCCCTTTCTCAAACACATTTTCTAGCTTTTTTCAGAGTGTCACAACATCCTGAAAACACAAGCTAACTGTATGTTTTTCCTGTTTAAAGGTGGAGAGGCAGAACATTTTGTGTAGTAACATCAAAGTTCAAATGGTTAACATGCATTCCTTCTACATACTTGACTGTTCTGCATACTGAGTGGTTTGAAAACTCAAGACATCTTGATAGTAAGATTAAAATAAAATTTCAATAAAGTGTCACATGTAGAACTAGCCTGTCTAAGATAAAGACCCATGAAATAACAGTTTTATAAGTTGTATGGCTTATAGTCTACACTCAAAGTTTTTCTCAATCACTTTGACATCATTTTTGAGACATTTGTTACAGAGACAGCTATACCTCTGCCACCATGGTGGTCTCCAGCTCCAGCTGTGCTGCCTGGGTTGTCTTCTGTTCTACCTACTCTGCCGTGGCTGCCTGATCTGCCAGCTCCTCCCTGGTCTTTAGCTCCACCCAGGCCACCTAATCTACTGTTTCCACCCTGGTCTTCAGTTCCACCTAGCCCACCTGATCTGCCGGCTCCTCCCTGGTCATCAAATCTTCCATCTCCTTAATGGTCTCCAACTCTGCCCTGGCCACAGTCTGCCTGCTCCACCCTATGCAATTACTTTTTTGCCAATAAAAATGAATGTAATTTTTCAATAAACTTATGAAAATATAAACTGAAACTGAATAAAATGTCTTTGAAACTAGAAAATAATAAATAAATTGCAGACAAAATCTTTGACTTCGCTTTTAACAAACTGCATGTTTTGCTTACCGTTTTCTCCTCATTCTTTCTCTGATCTGTACTTACAAATGTGCTTTCAGAGATTTCATTTATGCTTCCGAAGTTTTTGTTTGGCATAAATCTCTTATGAGTTGGCTAGCAGTGTTGTGTGCTCATTGGCTACTGAGTTTTTGATTGACAGTTTCTTGACCTGGAAGTGAAGGCGTCACTGTTGTGCCTGGCGCCTGTGTGCATGTGACCCTCTGTTAGCATATCCCTATGTCATTTTAGTGATACAAAGTTAGGAGTTTTGTTCTTGAATTTAATGTGTATCTGTTGCTATTACTCTGTCGATATAAGCTTTTATGAGTGGGAGAGATCAAACGTGGGAGAAAATGAAGGTCTATTGAGGTTTAATTAGATTAACTGTATATAACACTGAAAATATTGTATAATCTCCAATGTTTTCATAGAATATTTGTTTATTGCTGATGATTCTTTTGCATTGTGGGGTTTAATTAGGTTATGTTATTGCAATTTAAAGATAATACTAGTATCGTATGTGTGAGATATATTCAGACGTCAAGAAAGTCTCTTCAAAATCAGGTAATCAAGGTTGACAACCCTGGCCATAACACTTAGCATATGCACTTGCACCATCACAATTACTGATCACTTAATTCTGAAGAATTTAAAAAATATGAAAAATACAGTCATAGCTTGTCAGATGGTTCAGACCTCATAGGTCATTTCATTACATATTCCACACAAAGAATGTTCTTGCTACTAATTGTTTTATCATGCTGATAATTTTGTTTAGTTATTTTATTTAGTTAACATTATCATTGTCACACTTTTATTGTGTTGGAGCAAGAAGATGCAGGAGAATAGTCAACAGTCTTTAATGAACCAAGGATATCCAGGAACAGTGGCGGTTTCTCCATTAGGGTGATTGGGCGAGGCACCACCAAAGCACGAAATGGAGGGAATTTTATTTTTTTTCACATTCAACCACAGTGTTATGCTAGCTTTCACTATTCTAGACTGTTTGTTCTGCCTCTAAATAGTCCAATCAGTGTCGAGTCGTGTTTTGTGTAGTACTGCCCCTTTTTGGGCGATTTCTGTCAGACTGAGAATCGCCCCCGAGTGCTCTCATTAACTTCCATTCAAAGATCTTTATTTTCGAACTGCAGGCACTGCAATGCAATCTCAATGAGTTCCGGGAGGGCTCGCACTAACGTGCTTTCGTCATCATACGTAACCTTAACTTGTGCAAGGATTGGTGGGAACAGTGGCATCCAATAATATTTAAAAACAATTTTGAGTTTTAACAAGAAAAAATTAAAAACTGCTTTAATATCTTTATCAAATGTGAAAAACGAAAAGAAAAAAAAGAGAGAAAGAGAAGGGAGGGGGAAGGTAGGGGAAATCTAATTCATCTTGGATTAATTTTGGCTTGTTGAAAAAAACAGCATATGCAGGTTAGGTATGTTTGTATGCTGGGATGCTGGTTTATGCTGGTCCTTTGCTGGTTTATGCTGGTCCTTTTGCTGGTCCAAACGACCAGCATAAACCAGCATTCCAGCTTCAAACCATACCTAACCAGCATATGCTGTTTTTTTCAGCAGCGACCTCAGCACAGATGAAGTGAGTAATTTAAGTAAGCAGTGTAATGCAAGGGAGCAATGTAATATAATGTGATATAAGTGAGTAATGTGATTTAAGTGAGCAGTGTAATACAAATGAGCTGTGTAATAATGTAAGTAATGTTGTGTGTAATATAAGTGAGTTGTGTAAAGCAATTTTTTTGTGACTTTATGTGACTTCATTTAATTTTTATTAAACTGATTTTGAAGTAAAATGTTTTTTTGAAAACCACATCCTGGCTTCAGTCTTCATTTGCTGCTGAATTGTGTATAGAAACATAAGGAGAGCATGAGATTGATTGTTAGAGCATACCAGCTATTTGCTTTTGGAGCTGAGCAACATTGTTCTGCTCCATCCGTCTTCAAGTGAGCTACGAGTTCAACGTGCTCTTGGAATCTTCTGGTGTTGGTGGTACGGCGCTTCAGTGGTGGTTGTTCTGTGTTGAGCGTTTTGCGTACTTCAGGCTGCACCAACCCCTGTTGTGCTGCAAGCGGCCAGTTCCCCTGTGCGCATCAGCATTAAAAGAGCATTTTCCTAAAAGAGCCTATTTCTCTAAAAGAGCTTCACAGGTGCATCTTTATAAAGAAGACAGATCGTCCTTATAAGGATGCCGTTTCACCCGTGTGTTTCTGGATGCGGTTACCTGGTGCCGGGTGATGGTCACGATCGCTTCCTCTCGTGTCTGGGGTCTCATTTATAAAGTTGCGTATGCACAAAATAGGTGTATAAATTGCGTACGCAATTTTCCACGCTCATATCGGGATTTATAAAAAAATAAACTTGCCGTAAATATGTACGCACATTCTAGACCATGCGTACGCACTCTTTTTTCTGGTGTGAGAAAAGAAATGAAGTAAGCAACGATTTTAAAATCTGTTTTCATTTCGATTTACACATTTACATCAAATATTCCACTCTGTTAATGGAGATAAGTATGAAATTACATAAAGTCTTACACAGAAGTTAAACAAAAATGATATTAATTTAGACATATTTAGTGGAATGCGCTTGATCAATTTTCCTGTGGCATGCTGTTTTAATGATAACGAGGAGTGCTATATGTGCACAATAATTCATCTTTAAACTAAACTGCAGATCACATGCTATGCGAAAATATTTTAGTGAGAACAATGATCAATGATGCACATTTACTTCGATATTATGACAGACACTGCTGGATTTAGTGGTGGAATGGTCCATTGTCCGGTTTGAATAGGTTCAATGACAATAGCTTACTGTACAACCACAGCTGCGTGGAAGGATACAACTTGAAGAAAATGGTAATTTGCATATTTTCTTTTTAAAATAGGCTACTTTGTCAGTGACGTGCTGAGTCAGACAATTCTATTTACACTGCAATAAATATAGGCTAAAAATAGGTAAAAGATGTTCACCTTATCAGCAAAACTGTATAAATTAAATATGATTTGAATTGTTTAAAACAATTGTAACAGTATTTGGACAGTGTTTTTACGGATTTTTATTTTTATATATTTATGCTAAAACATAACAAGGATACTGGATGATTTTTAGCATTAAAAATTGTGTATGGCACAAATGGCATTTATAGTCCGTATCTCATATTTCCTTAATGTCTTGTACCTTTAACAGTGTTAAATATGGTGTCACGTGTATGGGAATATGCATGGAAATGATATGCAGATTAGAACTAGGCGTTGTAAGCTCCATATATGGTGATTTCGGGGAGGAGTTGGGGTGGAGATGCACGTACGCCCAATCTTCCCTTGACTGGGATTTATAAAGGGATTTTTGCACAGGTTCTGGCATACACATGGTTTTATAAATCTGAAAACTTTTGTGCATACGTATACTTTTAGGATGAAATCTACTGAGAGTTTTATAAATGGGACCCCTGGGCATTAAACATGCTGAGGTGGTTTTCATGGAATGCACATGTTCCCACTGCAGGAAGATGACCATCTCGGAGATGCGGACCAGGCTTCGCTACCTCCAGGGAGGCGGAGTTCCGTTGCTTCTGCCACGATCTAAGGCTCGTCCTAGCGGTTGCCAGGCATGAACTACTTCCGGCAGTAGCATGGGTGGTCTGAGGGTCACAGTGGTGTCAAACCCCTCAGGGAACCAACCCTCGGGGGCCCACCACTCCTCCAGTACCTCTGATCCAGTTGGGCAGCCCGTGGAATGCGCTGTGCCCTCTTCAAAGAGCGTTCCAGTCATATCCAGCGGCGCCCCTTCTGATGACCGGATGTTGAGCACTGCATCGGAGAAAAAGCAGTCTGAGGAAGATTCGGCTGCGCTGCCGCTCTCTGGGATGCTGGCAATGCCCGAATCGGATCAAGAGATGGCAGCTATGTTTTCCCGGGCCACTGAGAAGGCAGGGCTCGAGTGGAAACCTCCACCCTGTCCCGAGTTTGGTTTCTCGGGGTGGCCTGCGCTGGTTCTCAGTACCCCACCTTTCTGTGCCTTTCTTCCTGGAAGTGCATAAGGAGCTCACCAGGTTGTGGCTGGCACCTTTTACTGCCAGAAACCGGCCTGCTGGGTCCTCCTCCCTCACCACCCTCGATGGTGATGCAGCGAAGGGGTATTCAGTGACCCCCCCCCCGGTGGAGCAGTTGGTAGCAATGCAATTGTGTCCTAAGTCTGCCTCCTCCTGGCGGGGAGACCCGTCGATCCCTTCCCGGGCCTGTAGGCATTCACCTGGTCTAGCCGGCAGTGCCTATACGGATTGCAGGGAAGCTGTTTCCGCCTGCAGTAATGGCGTTACTGCAGGGTTACCAGGCCAAGGCACTGAAGGACCTGCACGAGAGTGGTCACAATCCAGAAGTTCTGCAAGAACTCAGAACCGCCACTGACCTAAGCATTGCACCACACACTCAGACTCCTCTGCGGTCTGCTCACAGGCCACCCTAGTTGGTTCCTTGCATTCCACCTCACTGTCCCACTGCGGGTACAGTGGTGGTTCCACTGGTCCCACTTGCACGGTATCTGGGTGCCTGGCTAGCGCTACCCAGCATGTCTCGCTGGCTTCTGCAGACTATGAGCCTCGGCTAAGCGATTCAGTTTGCCCAGAGTCCCCCCAAGTTCAGCGGCGTACGCTTCACAACAGTGAAGGAGGCCGATGCTCCTGTCTTGCGTGCGGAGATCACAATTCTACTGGCGAAGGACGCAATAGAGCTGGTCCCTCCACCCGATATGAGGATGGAGTTTCACAGCCCTTACTTCATTGTACCCAAGAAAGGTGGTGGGTTACGGCCATTCTTGGTCCTGTGAGTTTTGAACCGGGCCCTTCATCGGTTACCGTTCAAGATGTTGAACCTCGTTCATGTTCGACCTGAAGGACACGTACTTTCATGTGTCGATCCTTCCAAGCCACAGACTATTTCTGCGGTTTACATTTGAAGGACGGGCATATCAGCACAAGGTCCTGCCCTTCAGTCTGTCCCTGTCTCCCCGTGTCTTCACGAAAGTTGCGGAGGCGGCTCTTTTTCCCCTCAGAGAACATAGTGTTCGCATCCTCAACTATCTAGATGATTGGCTTATACTAGCACAGTCTCGGGATCAGTTGTACGAGCACAGGAACATGGTGACCTGGCACCTCATTCAAACTGAATGTCAGAATGGGAAAGAAAGGCGATTTAAGCAATTTTGAGCGTGGCATGGTTGTTGGTGCCAGACGGGCTGGTCTGAGTATTTCACAATCTGCTCAGTTACTGGGATTTTCACGCACAACCATTTCTAAGGTTTACAAAGAATGGTGTTAAAAGGAAAAACATCCAGTATGCGGCAGTCCTGTGGGCGAAAAATACCTTGTTGATGCTAGAGGTCAGAGGAGAATGGGCTGACTGATTCAAGCTGATAGAAGAGCAATTTTGACTGAAATAACCACTCGTTACAACCGAGGTATGCAGCAAAGCATTTGTGAAGCCACAACATGCACAACCTTGAGGCGGATGGGCTTCAACAGCAGAAGACCCCACCGGGTACCACTCATCTCCACTACAAATAGGAAAAAGAGGCTACAATTTGCACGAGCTCACCAAAATTGGACAGTTGAAGACTGGAAAAATGTTGCCTGGTCTGATGAGTCTTGATTTCTGTTGAAACATTCAGATGGTAGAGTCGGAATTTGGCGTAAACAGAATGAGAACATGGATCCATCATGCCTTGTTACCACTGTGCAGGCTGGTGGTGGTGGTGTAATGGTGTGAGTGTTTTCTTGGCACACTTTAGGCCTCGTGCCAATTGGGCATCGTTTAAACGCCACGGCCTACCTGAGCATTGTTTCTGACCATGTCCATCCCTTTATGACCACCATGTACCCATCCTCTGATGGCTACTTCCAGCAGGGTAATGCACCATTTCACAAAGCTCGAATCATTTCAAATTGGTTTCTTGAACATGACAATGAGTTCACTGTACTAAAATGGCCCCCACAGTCACCAGATCTCAACCCAGTAGAGCATCTTTGGGAAGTGGTGGAACGGGAGCTTCGTGCCCTGGATGTGCATCCCACAAATCTCCATCAACTGCAAGATGCTATCCTATCAATGTGGGCCAACATTTCTAAAGAATGCTTTCAGCACCTTGTTGAATCAATGCCACGTAAAATTAAGGCAGTTCTGAATGCGAAAGGGGGTCAAACACAGTATTAGTATGGTGTTCCTAATAATCCTTTAGGTGAGTGTATAATCCAAAATTTGGAGAAAAGTACCTGATGAAACAGTATTACAGATATGGCAGTTATAGTTCGATTGCAGTTTCATTTTAAACCTTTTGTAAGGAGTTATGTGTGCTCTATGGATGATTTTAAAATGGATAAGACGATGAGCCAAGGTTTTAGAAGTTAAGATTAGATTAGACCAAACCCTCTCCAAGTCGACCGATAAGTCCAAATCTGTTAATTCACGATTCCATATCTAATAGAAAGAGGTTTTGTAGTGTGATCATTAAGTTTACTATATATTAAAGAAACAGATGACCGACCAGAGGATGGTGCGATCCAATCCCACATAGGATGAGAGGAAATGGGGGATGACCAGGGAACTCCATAGGCCTTGAGAGCAGAGCGTAACTGAAAAAAGACAAAATATGATGATGCTGGTAAACAAAACTTAGTTCTTAGTTCTTGAAATGAGCAGAGTCCTTGGTTATCATATAAGTCACTGTATGTGTTTATGCCCAATTTAGACCAAGAGGGCTGGACAAATGGCCGATTTCCACATAAAAAATTAAATTTGTGCCATAAGGGTGTATTGTTACAACATTTAAAAAGGTCCTCCCATCAGGCATTCCACCCTTTCCAGATCCTAATATAATTGGCCACAACCGGGCCAAATTTATATTTATGTAGAGTGTCACTACATCCTCTGGGTCAGCATCAGAATTTTGTTTATGGAAAAGTTGCTCCACTCCCTTAAAATTGAGAAAGGAGATGTATTATAGTCTAAGAATACAAACTGCTTTGAACTCCCACATATTTTTTTTTTTTTAACTTAAAATATTTCAAACAAATAAATATATATTAACTTTGTACTATACCTCAAAATTATGCACCATTTATCATATGTAATACCGTAATGGTTATCATGTAACTATTAGATGGCTGTATAGCCCTATATAAAAATGTATATCCTTGACTGTGTATTCCCTAGTTGCAGAAAACTTTGTTTTCAGTCATAATTATTTGCATGTATAAGGTTTTGCATATTAAGGCATTATTAAAGACTACTAGCCACCCGCTCTGCCTGCTTCACCTTGGCCACCCACACTGCCTGCTCCATCCTGGTTACTTGCTCCACCACAGTCTCCAAGCCCTTTTCCACTCCATGGTCCTGGCCCGCCTCCGCTCCACCACCCTTCTGGAATTTTTGCTGTGTGTTTTCTGTTTTTGTTTTGGAGTGTCTGGAATCTGCTCCTTAGGAGTGGGACTATGTTACATGTTCCCTGTGTCTTCTCTGGACTTTAATGTTTAAGTATTTCCTGTGCTTTGTTTGTAGGCAGTTTGTAGTTCATTTGTTTATTGGTTGCTCTTGATTCGTCTCCCTAGGTATGTCTTGTTATCTTGTTAACCTTGTTAGCCCCCTGTGTATATATAGCCCTTGTGTTTCACCCTTTGTCAGTCATTGTTCCCTGTAATGCTCTTGCTCGTTGTGCTTTCCATGCCTATTATTTATTGCAGTAGTTTGCAGGGAGCGATTTTTTATTTTATTTTTTACTCAGTAATTAATGTGTTTAAAAATGTAGTGAAGTAAGATACTTCAAACAAAATATACTTAAGTAAAATTACAGATTTTAAAAATTACTTTAAAAAGAACACAAAAAAAGCTACTCAATTGCAGTAACATGAGTAAATGTAATTAGTTACTTTCCAGCTCTGAAGCATGAACAATATTTCTACAGCATTTATTAATATTAGTATTAATATTAATATTAACATTACCAAATGCGTTATTAAAATCAAAGTTGTGCTTGTTAACATTAGTTAATGCACATTCACAAAGATTAATAAATATTGCAATAAATGTATTGTTCATTGTTTGTTCCATGTTCTTGTTTTATGTTTGGTTTCATTATTAAAACGCTGTGCATAGATACAAATTTTTGCCTGCCTTCCCTGCCTCCACATTACACTGGACATTACAAAATGACATTACAAAAGTCAGTACAGTCTTACACAATAAGAAAATTAACATTTTCTTCATACAGGACATTTATTTTTGTAGAAATGTGTCACATGTTAACTGAAAATTCAGTTGCTTATTCTAAAATGAACTAAACATATTGATGACATCCTCTCCTGCTTAAAAGAAGGATGCTGAATTTTATAGACTTTTTTCAGACAAATGTTTTCACAAATGCAAACAGGAGTCAGTGCCTGAGGTCCTTTGCAAGCAAATTGAAAAGGAGTCGACAATGCAATGACTAATATAGTTCTGTCTGTAAAAAATGAAATGGCAATAGACCAAAATATGTTTCCTTTGTCTCACAGTACATTAGCGGTGGAAACTTCCATCAGATGGCAGCCAAAATATATGGTGACAACCCACTCACAGCTTCCAAATTTAACCATTTTTATTTTATTTGGACGTTCTTTTCATTATGTATTTTAATTATGTATATTTGATTGTATGTATATGGCTTAGAAATCACGTTAGTAATTCTTACATTAGTAATTTTGCTATATTACAATAAAAAAGACAACTACTATGATGAGGAAATGACTTTGATGCAGCAGCATTATGTTGTAGAATCACAAGGATCAACTGTCTGTATTACAGTGATATAATATATATTTGCTATATAGTTCAATATATATATTTTTTAGCATAGTGTGTTCATGAGCATATGACATGCAGTAACTGTTAACAGCCTATGGTGTCACAATACACAAAGAAAATAAATGAAGCTCTACATTTACAGCCATTCTGTGGATTCAGAATGTATTCAGAACTATTTTTCCGCATTTTGTTATATTCAAGCCTACTTAACTCCCCAATCTCAATACACTTATATACTCCAAACTGACAAAGAATAAAACACATTTTTGATTACTTTGTAAATGTATTAAAAAGATATCACATTGGCATAAGTATTCAGACCCTTAACTTAGTGCTAGTTGAAGTACATTTGT
Source organism: Cyprinus carpio (assembly GCF_018340385.1). Classification (NCBI taxonomy): domain Eukaryota; kingdom Metazoa; phylum Chordata; class Actinopteri; order Cypriniformes; family Cyprinidae; genus Cyprinus; species Cyprinus carpio. The sequence continues at coordinate 9,680,763 of NC_056589.1, forward strand.
CAGAGATTACAGCCTCAAGTCTTTTGGGGTATGATGCAACAAGTTTTGCACTCTTGGATTTGAGGATATTTTCTGCACATCCTCCCAAGCTCTGTTGAGTTGGAGGGAGACCACAAATTTCAGGTCTCTCAAGAGATGCTTGAACAACTTATTTTAAAATTAAACAATGTCAGATCTATGCCATGTTATTATAGTATATGTACTTGACACATGCAGTAATACTTCTGTAGGCGTTCAGGTTTGATTCTTGCTAAACCTGTTTCCCTTTTCAATAATATCACAGCAGCATTGGTAAGCTACTTCGTTGGGAATAAATGGAATAAATGCTAAACAAGTTGCACAGTTTACTTGTATTCACTTGTATGGAAATTCATGAAATTTTTACTGTACATTAATCATCACTGACTAATGCTAATGTAAATTACTGGCACTACAGAATTGCAAATACTGTCAGACCACTAAACATGCATAGATTCAGCATACAAAACACAACAATGGCAAACAGCAAACGAATACTAACTCTAAGCATTACAAGTTACTTAAAAGTGCTTCAAAACAACAGCAACAACAAAAGCTGCAGTGCATTCTAGGTCCCAGCATATTACCAAATACTTTAGATATACATAGACAGTGCACTCACATTACTTATGAATGGGAGAAAATGCAAACCACAATTTGAGGAATAAGTCCACCTGATAAATAATAGAGCTAGTCACCAATTGATAATTAAGTCATTGCATCCCTACAGCTGTCATTAGTAGCTCAGGTTGTCAGTCAGTTGATACAGTCAGTGTTCTGAGACACAAGCTTATGACTGTGCATGCACATTGGCTGGACCAAGCTAAAATATAAGCTTTTTTAAACACTATTTGAGCAAAATAAATATAATTTATGACAGTTCATGTCAGATTGGTGGATGATTTAAAATATGTAATTTAACTGTGAGTGTGGCAAGCAGATTTTGCAATTTTAGGATTTCCTTATTCAAGTAGATATGGCGAAATAGCTGCCTGGAGGTGTTGAAAAAATGGCCCTTGAGTGAACAGACTTTCTTTGAAAGGCACTCTGATAGTACTTGAAGTGAGTTGTCTCCATTTTTAACACAAATTCTCATTTGACCTTCACATAACACTTCACATCATGTGAAGGAATCATGATTACTAACCTTAGTAAGATGCAGCAACCAGTTACTTTTTACAATGTATGTCCATTATAAACATTTAACAGGTCACTGTAAATGTGAATGAACAGTCCTTTTGTTTGTAATATTTACATTTGCAGAGTAACTCCATCATTCTTACACATGGTCCTGTCATTTAGTCTCTGTTTTGAGATCTTTCTATAATTAGAATTTAAAATGTTTAATATTTCGGTTACATTTAAAAAATACAGGAAAAAAAGAAAGGGAAAAAAAAACTGAAAAAACTTTTTTTTTTTTTTTTTTTTTTACATTACAAATGTGTCACAGGTCAGGTTGTGTCACAGGTCCTTCTCTGTTATTTGTTTCATTGGTAATGTTTTGTAGGTGGTGTTTTTTTGTTGTTTGTTATGTGTTATTTGTTATGGTTCTGTCATTTTCTGCTACTTCATTGGCCTTAGTGTAGATCTTTGCTGATTGTGGGTACTTGCAAAACGTTATGATAATCACGTGTCACTTAAGGTGTTGTTATGATCACTCACATAAGAAAGATTGGTGGGATCTCTAACTTGTACGAACTTCTTTCTGTATCATCAACACAAGGAAGACACAAGTGTAATAAAATATTTTATTAATAAAAAATAAAGAAAATCTAGACTAGAGTAATCAGCAACTACTAAATTCAGTGATTATGTTGGTGTTGCAATGTCATGGCTACGTTATCAAGATAAAACTGTTGCTACTCTAAAGAAATAAGGTGAAGAACCCTATTTTTCAAACAAATACATGAAAGATTTGCTATAAACTGTAATCAGCTATATAATAATATAATGTAAATTAGAAAAATAAATATACTGATGATATCTAACAATGGCCAGGTCTCTGGAAGAGGTTTGGATAAGTGATATTTACGTTTGCTGTGGTCGAGTGAGACAGCAGCAACTTCATCCACTGGTTAGTTTGTAGTGGGGAAAGGCAGGAATTTTCCTTGCACCAAAGAGACCTAAAATTGGACTCTGGCTTAGCCTGGCAACATTTGTTTCTTGATTGTTGATTGGTTATGGTTTTCGTTTTTTCTTTTTTTATTATTTCTTTTGGCTTTTGTCAGGATTCAGGATCCGAGAACCGGGTTGATGTTTTATCTTCTATCATATGAAGGGTGCATGGGACTTAGGACTTTTATCTTTTATCCTTGCATGTTGGGCAGTCTCAGGAGACTCAGAACATGCTCTGTTCTGTCTCTCCCTTTTGGGACTAACTGTTGACTTCATCTCACCCAAACAAGGACTCAGTCGTTTTTGTTAAGGTACCCACATTCTGTTTCCTTTCCGATGAGGAGACTCAGAACATGCTCTGTTCTCTCTCTAACTGGACTTAGTCTCAAAACAAGGAGTGTCTTTTGGGAAGGTACATTTATCCCTTTCCGATGGTTTAGGTTATTGTAATTTGGAGACAGTGTGGCCCACCCTTCTTTCCTCCTGTGGAAATTATTTGCATAGTCCAAACACAAAGTTAGAAAAGTGTCACTAATGTTTTACCAGTGAGTTTCTCACTTTCCAAACCACAACCAGAATACATTTGGCAATGTTACAACCACATTAAGTCCAAACATGATGGAAAAAGATTGAACTGTCATGCATGCATTCATTAGTCCATTAATAGCTGAGTTTATGTAAGATGTTGCACTATACATCGCTGTCACTGAAAATACTTCTTTCTCTGAATAAGTATGAGATGTGTGTGTTGTAGTTTGCATCAGTTTAATGTTTGAGAACATAGTTATGAATGGATTTGGATGGAACTCTGTGATCACTCTGTTTCACCCACTGCTGCTGCATCTAGAGGTCCTAAGGAATTTTTATGGCAGTCACAGGCCAAAACCTGAGGAATTAGTCTGTTGGTGGGTGAAGGGCAGAAAACTGCATTTTGACCAATGGGAAGTCCCATCCTTCTCGGGCTTTGTACCAAAAGGTCTACTTCTTGCCCTCTAAGAGGTGTCTGGCTGTTGTCCTGGCACCTTTATCTGATGGCGTTGGACAGTTTGCTTATGTTAGTTCACCAAGATCCAATCAAAATGTAGCAAACCCTTGTCCACTATAGTGGTCAGAGAGGGGCCCCGCCATAAACTTGGCCCTGGAATGTGCTGTCCACTACATTACTATACGTGTCCGCTGAGGTGTGTGCAGAGAACACAGAAGCTACCATAGTTCTATTTCACAGTGTCACACTGCCTTTCAGGTTTGTTCCTTTAGTTCCTAAATAAACTTTATTACATTTGTTCAATGCATTTGACTCCTCCATTTATCTGAAGCCTGATAATATGCAACATTAGTAAGTATATTTTGAGTCAATTTTTGAGGCAGTCTTTGCCTCTGACAGGCCACCAGTAGAAGCAGTGATAGTTATCCTGTGTAATGATTTCAAAGCAGGAAGATGGAAATTGTAATTTATCATGTGCACTAGTATGATTGGTATGTTTATGTTTTGTCATTTCAGTCGGCAGTTTGTTATTTGGTGGTATTTTTTATTTATTTATTTATTTTTTAACAACTGGTGCGTCAAACTGGTTAAACAATAATTGATGGCAAAATGTTAACCTCAAAGTTCTGACCTTGAAAAGAGACTGTTTTCAGTCAGATCGTTAAATATATCACTTGGGGATTTGATGTACTTTGCCATGTGATTGTTGTCACAAAATAGTTTTGTTCAGATGAAATAAAATCTGATCAAAAGACATTTCAGAGGATCAGACTTCAGAGTTGTTCAAATTTATCTTAGCTGGAGGGTTGTTAAGCTGTCATAAGGCTTTATTAAATAAGCCTCCATCAGTCCACAGTGAAGCCTGCCAAACAAGGACACCCTTGAAGAAGTGACAAAGAACCCCAAAGTGAAAGCTGAGGATCTGCAGACATGGCTTAACACTTGGTAACTCACTTTAGCCTCAACCCTGAACTCTGTTTTTGTTTTTTGTGTGCAGAATTTTTAATCAGTGGTTCATAGTAGTTGCCAAACCTTTTTGTTCTTCTGCTGGGAACCTGCCTGTTCATTCAGAGATATTTGATGTTTCAATGCAGTCTTATATTTTAATCAATGGTATTTCTGAAGCTGACTGACTGACAACTGACATTTTCTCTCTCTTTTTTACATCTATCCGTCCTGGAAGTTTGTTGCCCATGTGGCCTATAGAGCATTAATTGCTTGTTGATGTTTTGCCCAAACCATCGATGAATTAATAAAAACACACCATACAGATTCAAATAATAACCATAATTCTCCATGGAGAGCTCTTGTGTTGGCACCAAAATATATTTTCTCTTTGGTCAAGCGTCCATCCATCCGTCACATGTGCCCTGTTTTTTTATGTTGACTTTTGGCCCTGTCCACACGAATGCGGGTATTTTCAATAACCACAGCTTTTTCTATGCAGTTTGGCTGTTCGTCCACATGCAAACGCAGCACCAGGTCACTGAAACCAAACATTTTTGAAAACTCCTGCCAGGGTGAAAATTTTCAGAAACTCCGGTTGCAGTGTTTTATTGTGTTGACAGCGAAACTGGATATTTTGGCTTTTGACCTTGGAGCATGCACTGTTATCTCCACCTACTGGAAACTTTTTAGGCTTCTGACTGGCCAACATGGCTTTACGGTTGAGATTATATCGTCAACTGTTGGCTTGGCACGTCTTGACAGTGCTTCATAGCATGCTTTTGCCTTTTCATGTGGACGGAGATTTTTTTTAAAAAATGGAAGAAGGGAAAACTCTGTTTATAAAAATACCCGTGTACGTGTGGACATGGCCTTACTTTGTTTGGTTCCTGTTTTCTTTTAGTCTGATTGTTTAATTAGTCTTGATGGCTGTTTTCCTTTATGTTTAGCTCTTTTCCAGAGGCCCATTTCAATAACTCTGAATTAACCCATTTAAGCCCACTGGCAACTATAGTTGCCACAGCTTATAGTTGTAATTTTCCTCTTGTAAGTATTTTTCTAGATGTTATCCAGGTTTTATGTCTCAATGACATGCAAGCAAACAACCAAATAAAGGATTTCAAGGGAAAAAAAAAAATGTATTCACTTCCTTCCTGTTACATGAGGCTGTCGAGTTCCTACCCCTACTTCCAGGAAGCATGGGGAAGGCAAACCCTCCCAAAGAATTATGGTACTTATAAGTATTTTTTGTTGACATATATATATATATATATATATATATATATATATATATATATATATATATTAGTGGTGGGCATAGATTATATTATATTAAATCTGGATTAAGATCTTTTTTGTAATCTAGAATTAATCTTGGAATTAATCTAGATTAAAATGGCTCATTTGAATTCTGCCGAAGGCATTCAAATTTTGTTCAATAAGATGTACTTGTTTAGTACTGATAGAGCTGTGCTGCACTCAAACATAGTAGTTTGATGACGACTCTTCCCCTGCGCTACATTGCTTGGCCCGGCATCTTCCGCATTAGATAAGGGATGCTTTGCGTTTAGGTGGTACTTGAGGCTTCTTGTAGTCTACTTATACTAAAACTGCTTACATAAAGGAAAGTTCACCCAAAAATGGAAATTGTGTCATCATTGTGTCATCTTCAAGTTGCAAACCTATGAGATTATTACTTCTGTTGAGCACAAAAGAAGATATTTGCAGAATAATGGTAACCAAACAGATAAATGCGTAATTTTCTTTCAGGTAAACCCTTTTATTACAAACCCGATTCCAAAAAAAGTTGGGACACTGTACAAATTGTGAATAAAAACAGAATGCAATGATGTGGAAGTTTCAAATTTCAATATTTTATTCAGAATACAACATAGACTACATATCAAATGTTTTAAACTGAGAAAAATGTATCATTTTAAGGGAATATAAGTTGATTTTAAATTTCATGGCATCAACACATCTCAAAAAAGTTGGGACAAGGCCATGTTTACCACTATGTGGCGTCCCCTATTCTTTTTATAACAGTCTGCAAACGTCTGGGGACTGAGGAGACAAGTTGCTCAAGTTTTGGAATAGGAATGTTGTCCCATTCTTGTCTAATACAGGCTTCTAGTTGCTCAATTGTCTTAGGTCTTATTTGTCGCATCTTCCTCTTTATGATGCGCCAAATGTTTTCTATGGGTGAAAGATCTGGACTGCAGGCTGGCCATTTCAGTACCCAGATCCTTCTTCTACGCAGCCATGATGTTGTAATTGATGCAGTATGTGGTCTGGCATTGTCATATCGGAAAATGCAAGGTCTTCCCTGAAAGAGACGACATCTGGATAGGAGCATATGTTGTTCTAGAACTTGGATATACCTTTCAGCATTAATGGTGCCTATCCAGATGTGTAAGCTGCCCATGCCACACACACTCATGCAACTCCATATCATCAGAGATGCAGGCTTTTTGAACTGAGGGTTAATAAAAACTTGGGTTGTCCTTGTCCTCTTTAGTCCGGATGACATGGCGTCCTAGTTTTCCAAAAAGAAACTTAAAATTTTGATTCGTCTGACCACAGAGCAGTTTTCCACTTTGCCACAGTCCATTTTTAAATGAGCCTTGGCCCAGAGAAAATGCCTGCACTTCTGGATCATGTTTAGATATGGCTTCTTTTTTGACCTATAGAGTTTTAGCCGGCAACAGTGAATGACACGGTGGATTGTGTCCACCGACAATGTTTTCTGGAAGTACTGTATATAGATGTAATATTTTCTTAATTCTATTTATTTTTATTTATTTATTTTCATAATGGCTTTGTTCTGCACTATGTTCCACCACTTTAAGACAAATGGATTTGTTGTGTTTTCATATTCAAGAGATTATAAGATGCAACTTTTTGGGGGGTTTGCATCGAATGTTCTTCGACTTTTATGAATAATGTTTATGTTTTTAAATGTTTATGAATAAAGATTGATATGTTCAAAGCAGTTATTTTGAATTAGATGCCAAATGCTCTCCTCCTATTCAAATTTGACATTGAAGGGGTGCATACAACATATTTGCCAACCGGCAACTATAGGTACTGCACAGTCAAATACGATTTTCAAGAAAAAAACTAAAACCTGGGGAAAATAAATGCAGAACATGTTCACATAGGACACTATTAACATCACTATATGCATGAAACCATTCAGAAAAATAAAACTTAAATTCTGAGTTAAGTCTGATTTTTTTTTTGTTGTTGTTGTTTTGTTTTTAGAACAGCTGAATTGAATTCAGTCAACTCTGAGTCAACTCTAATCACTGTTATAATATTAATTTTATTGTTTTTTTTTTTGTTGTTTTTGTTTTGTTTTTAGAAGGGCTGAATCTTTAATGTTATTACAAGGGCATGGAAGCAGCTAAAAATGAAGTATAGAAACGTAATTCAAGGTAAAGCTTTAAGCATATAGGCTACATGACTTTACACAAATTTAAAAAAATAAATATCATTCAGTGCCTATTGCATTGTGTAGCAGCTTTTTCCACATAGTCTAATGCTCTTTTCACATAATTAAACATTCTCCAGTCCAGTCTGTTATGTTTCTTTATTAGGGTAATGAAACTAACATTTGACTTCTACTCAGCCAAGAGCAAGGCAAAGAGGGGGGATGACCTGCACCAGCACCACTGACAGATGATGAGGAGATAGCCACAGATAAATACAGAGATGAACATAGGACATAAGATGAGATACATTCATAAGCTTAATTTTCAGAAGGTGTGATGACTGTAATATGAGTGTCATCAGTACATCCAACCACATCAGGAAATATTAAAGGACATTCAGATTACTGGGTTAGTTCCAGAGGTCACAACAAGATTTTATCAAGCGAATACCATTCATCAGATTAGTCGTATTTAAACTGATTTCTACACCACTGACCTGCAGTCCTTTTAAACTCTTCTTTGATGGGTTAGTGCCCAGGAAACAACACAAAAATTCTCAGAAAGAACTTTAGTTGCCATATCAACACTTTAAATGTTTAAACTATGTGTGTTACAACTATCCCTGCTTTTGTGCCCTGCACACCCCTACATAAAATCAAAACTATACCAAACAATCAAGCACCACATCTCCGACACAAAGTACAGCAAATCATGGGCACATTAGATCAAACATTCTCAAAAGAGATGGAAGAAGAGACCTTCTTTATTGCTCTTTTAAGCAGTGTGGATAAATAAGTCTAAATAAATAAAAGGTTCATACTTCAATGAAAGAAACTTCCCTATCATCCCTTCTTGCTAAATTCCATCAACAGAGGGCAGAGAGCACCCCAAAATTGAGCCAGCCTTCTTAGTCCTAATCAGGATCCTACTGTTTTTTTTTTTTTTTCTTTTTTTAAGCATATTTTAGTCTTACTGTGTATAGCTTATCAGTATATATAATGCCAAACCAAATAAGAGGTGATGTCAAAGATGATGTCAATAATCCCACTTAGTTTGAACCACCTGGCTCCATTCTGGTATGCAACTTCAATCAATACCTCATGGACAGAAACAAGTACAGCTCTTAATGTTTTGTCATTAAACAGCCTTTTTCACACAGCAGTACTTCAGTTGTCTAGGAGTAAAATCAGTTAGGAAACAGATGTTTCACATTGACTTTAAACAATGTTCATAGCAACAGACAAACTAGAAACCTCCTGCTGGAATATGCCAGGGGCTTTAGTGTTATGCATGTAGGTCTTTTGAAAGAATAAACACAAGATTCTGTTTTGAAATCTGGGTGTGTGTATATATATATATATATATATATATATATATATATATATTATATATATATATATATATATATATATATATATATATATATATAATATTATTCTGTGAAAAAAAAAAAATAAATAAAATAAAAATAAGATAATAAATAAATAAATAATAAATCCTATGGCCAAAAATGAATAGAAAGAGACTCAAGGAGGATTCCAAGAAAATGTTTTGTCAGCTGAAAGATATGAGATAAGTCATTGCATTTTAAAATCTTGTTTTGTCTTTTCCTCTGAAAAAGATCACATTTACCACATAAACATGCAATAATAATAAATATTCCACTTGACTGTGTCCATTGAAAAGGCAATAATATCAACACAGCATAGATATGTTGATGATAAATACATATAAGTCAATTTCAGTCATGTCCTGACTCTGCGAAAATATAAGAGATGTCAGCAAACTATATGGAATATATATGCCATGCATTGCCATTGCACATAGCACAAATTGTATATAAAGTGCTTTTTTTCCTCTCGCTCTTCTCCAAGATCAGTGATTACTTACATAAAAAAATAAAATAATAATTAAATAAATAAATTAAATAATTGATGACCTTGCAAAATGTATGTACACTTTAGTGATTTTAACACCTTGGTGTGTTTCCATAGTGATAAAGATGCAAATCAGTGACTCAAAAATATAAAATGACTGCATATACTGCTGCCGGGAGACAATAAAAATGTTATCTCTCTCTGCACTTGGCCCATGCACTGTTCACTGTTGACTTTCATGATATAGCTACAAATCAGCGGTCTTCAGTGACTTGTAATGTAGTGTAGATGTATAGAAAGTACAGAGAAACTGTACTTAAGCAAAAAAAAAAATGTAAATATATATATATATATATATATATATATATATATATATATATAGTATATATATATATATATATATATATATATATATATATATATATATATATATATATATATATATTACTCAGTTAAATGTGTATATTTGGCCAAAAAGAAGAATTGTTTGACTATAAAAAACAGCTTCCATATTTACTCAAATAAATTACAATTATACTGGTTTAGTAATGATGTACAATTATTCAATTACTTCACACCCGTGATGTAGTGTTTTAGAGGAATAATTCACCCAGTAATTCACACACACACACACACACACACACACACACACACACACACACACACACACACACAAAAATGATGTTGTTTCAAGCCTTCTACAGAACACAGAAGATATTTAGAAAAAATGTCCCATAAAACAAAAGTTAGTGACAAAAATAAATAAATAAATAGTTACACTCAAAGATTGATTTATAGAATATTGTTCTACAGAAGAAAGAAAGTAATACAAGTTTGTAACGACATGATGGCGAGTCCTTTATTTGTTTTTTTTTTCCCCGTTTCTTTAAAAAAAAAAAAAAAAAAAAAAAAAAAAAAAAAAGGAGTAATTCTCTAAAGATTCCAGTAAGAAGAAATTTTACCCCAGGCTTGACATTAATTACTGACCAGAAACGCTGTGGCCCAAACATTCTCCTACACTGGTAAAGGTCACCCAGCCAAGTGGAAGGCTGACTCTTGTGAAAAGGTCAGATATGCTGCATGGTTGTATGTTGAAAACCTAATGTGAGTCCTTGTAAACAACTGCAGGGCTGGCCAGCTGTTAACTGTCCTATGTGTGTCAACACAGAAATTTTCTCTAGCGCTCTCCTGACCTACAGCATACTAATGCTATAGATTCTGATATAAGAGACAGATCAATATCTTAAGGGGTTTAACCACCATTGCACATGCTTTAAAATAACTATTTGTCAGACTGTATCATGCTGTTTTCCCTGTTCTTATCTTGAGAAAAATTAAATAACTTAATAAAAACAAATAAGTAAAATAAAAAATAGCTTTCCTCAGCCAGGTGTGAAACTACCCACTCACGCTTAGTCTCTTAATGCCTGGCCTATAGAAATGTTAGTGGTGTGGTGCTCTTTAGAACACTGAGAAGGTTATGGAGAAAATGGATGATTTTTAAGGTAGTCTGCAGTGTATTTAAAGCTAAATTCACATGTTCATTAACCCTCCATCAACCCTTTAGTAGGGTTTACGTTTTCTGGTCTTTGGGGTCAGATAGACCCCAAACTTTTACAGAGCAATTGGATAAGAAAAAAAAATAGCTAAAATCATATAATTATATATAATTCAGTATAATACTTATATATAATATCTAATATATATATATATATATATGAAAAACTATATATCGTTTTTTGTTATTTACTTCTATATATATATATATATGAAAAACTATATATCGTTTTTTGTTATTTACTTTATAAAAAAACAAGCAAATAATTTAACTTTATTTTTTTTTTTTTTTTTTTGGTTTTATGAAAAAATCACTTAAATGATTACCTAAATTAAATCTAACCAGTTTCTGGATATTGGCCCATGTGTTAGGGATAGAATTTTTTTTTTTTTTTTTAGAGGAAAAACTTTAGGAATTACAGTTAAAGAAAGAAAGTGCAATGACCACATATATCCAGCAGAGATCCATATGGGGCTCATTCATTTTTCAGTTCAGTTTCAAGTCGATTCTTCTTCATGTTTCAACTTTTTCTTGCAACTTTATATATACAGGTGCATTTCAATAAATTGGAATGTCATGGAAAAGTTCCTTTATTTCAGTAATTCAACTCAAATTGTGAAACTCGTGAATTAAATAAATTCAGTGCACATAGACTGAAGTAGTTTAAGTCTTTTGTTCTTTTAATTGTGATGATTTTGACTCATATTTAACAAAAACCCACCAATTCACTATCTCAACAAATTAGAATACTTCATAAGACCAAAAAAGAAAAAAAAAAACCTTTTTAGTGAATTGTTGGCCTTCTGGATAGTATGTTCATTTACTGTACATGCACTCAATACTTCGTATGGGCTCCTTTTGCTTTAATTACTGCCTCAATTCGGTGTGACATGGAGGTGATCAGTTTGTGGCACTGCTGAGGTGGTATGGAAGCCCAGGTTTCTTTGACAGTGGCCTTCAGCTCATCTGCATTTTTCTCTCTTGTTTCTCATTTTCCTCTTGACAATACCCCATAGAGAATCTATCAGATCTGATGAGTTTGCTGGCCAGTCAAGCACACCAACACCATGGTCATTTAACCAACTTTCGGTGCTTATGGCAGTGTGGGCAGGTGCCAAATCCTGCTGGAAAATGAAATCAGCATCTTCAAAAAGCTGGTCAGCAGAAGGAAGCATGAAGTGCTCCAAAATTTCTTGGTAAATGGGTGCAGTGACTTTGGTTTTCAAAAAAACACAATGGACCAACACCAGCAGATGACATTGCAATCCAAATCATCACAGACTGTGGAAACTTAACACTGGACTTCATGAAACTTGGGCTATGAGCTTCTCCACCTTTCCTCCAGACTCTAGGACCTTGGTTTCCAAATGAAATACAAAACTTGCTCTCATCTGAAAAGAGGACTTTGGACCACTGGGCAACAGTCCAGTCCTTCTTCTCCTTAGCCCAGGTAAGACGCCTCTGACATTGTCTGTGGTTCAGGAGTGGCTTAACAAGAGGCATATGACAACTGTAGCCAGATTCCTTGACACGTCTGTGTGTGGTGGCTCTTGATGCCTTGACCCCAGCCTCAGTCCATTCATTGTGAAGTTCACTCAAATTCTTGAATCGATTTTGCTTGACAATCTTCATAAGGCTGCTGTTCTCTCGGTTGGTTGTGCATCTTTTTCTTCCACACTCTTTCCTTCCACTCAACTTTCTGTTAACATGCTTGGATACAGCACTCTGAACAGCCAGCTTCTTTGGCAATGCATGTTTGTGACTTAGCCTCCTTGTGAAGGGTGTCAATGATTGTCTTCTGGACAACTGGCAGATCAGCAGTCTTCCCCATGATTGTGTAGCCTAGTGAAAAAACCAAACTGAGAGACAATTTTGAAGGCTCAGGAAACCTTTGAAGGTGTTTTGAGTTGATTAGCTGATTGGCATGTCACCATATTCTAATTTGTTGAGTTGGTGGGTTTTTGTTAAATGTGAGCCAAAATCATCACAATTAATAGAACCAAAGACTTAAACTACTTCAGTCTGTGTGCACTTAATTTATTTAATACACGAGTTTCACAATTTGAGTTAAATGAACTTTTCCACAACATTCAAATTTATTGAGATGCACCTGTATTGTAAATATATTTAAATATTCAAAAGTATATAAAATAATTTTTTGTTGTTGTCTGATGTCTTTTGAATTGTCAAATTATGTTACATAAATTTGCAGAAATCTCTCTCTTTCTCTCTCTGTCTCTCTCTCTCTCTCTCTCTCTCTCTGTGTGTGTGTGTGTGTGTGTGTGTGTGTGTGTGTGTGTGTGTGTGGTGTATGTTATGTCTACCCCTTCACATTGTTGTGCATTTATGTTTTGTGCATTTTATTAGCAAAAATCTAAAAAATGCCCTGGACACCTATGCCAAACCAGTGTGTGTGTGTGAGAGTGAGTGAGTGAGTGAGTGAGTGAGTGAACATGCTTGTTCCATGTTGCATTTGTGCTCTCGTACCAGTCCCTCATTTATGTGGAAATTTTCATATTTATGCCAGATTTCTATAAAAATGCTTTCTATTGCAGTCACACACATGCATGTGTTTGTGTGTGTGTTAATGAGATAGAATGTTCGTTCCAGTTTGCATTTGTACTCTAGAATCAGGCCTTTATAAAAATGTAAAACATTCCAGATTTATACTGGGTTCATTTCTTTTTTTGACAAATGAATCAAAAAAAAAAAAAAAAAGTTTTTTCTTTCTTTCACTTTTTCCATTAATTTTCAAAGTGGCGTCAATCTGAACCCAAGGACCTTAAATGTTTTTTGTTTGTTTGTTTGTTTGTTCATTTTTTTTTGTGGTCTGCTGAACCAAGGGGTGTTTTTGGGTTTTAAACACATATATAGCTATTTTTGAGCATTTTTTTTTTTTTTTTTTTTCTCAGAAAGACCCCCTGAAAAAGTTTGGTGAAATATAAAAAGGAAGAACAGAAGTTCCATAATTGAAGAATCCTTGTGTCATCATAACATATGATTGCACCATTAGTAAGTGTCTGACATGATCTCACCCTGATATTCATTCTCAGCCTGAACCAATTCGCATTTTGCAGCTCTGCAATGAGAAAATGGAGAGAGGGCCCATTATTCGCATTAACTCTTTTTCACACAAATGAAAACCCACTTCAGATCAGTGTAAAAACTTTTATGCGAATTAAGGGATTTTTATTTTTTTTTATTTTTTTTTTCAGTTTGGCATTTCCATGACTCACTTCTGATGCATACTTCAAAATGAGCATAAAAAACAGGGTGATGGAAACATAGCTATAAGTTTTTATCTATATTGTTTTATGCACGCTTGAGGTGGTTTTTGACTTTGTGAAAAACAATTAATGTGCATAATGTGTCAAAGTATTCCTGTATAATTGCCTCGCAGAACTTACATGACTGCCTTTCCAAACAGCAGACATCCACCCCCGAAAGCAATGACCACATTCATTGTTTTCATCTGCTTGCTCTGAGGTGCAAGTAGTTTATTATATATGAACATTATTAAATTCAGTGGCTTCTCCTTCTTCCCGACATTTAGTAACGATTTTGTTCTCTTTGACTCGTTGGATGGAAACTGTGATTATTTGCACGTTTTATGATATATTCCAATTTTGCCCAAAAGTTTTTTTTTCTTTCCCTTGTTGATGGTGGTTTTTGTGGGGGGGGAAGGTGTTTTCATTTTGTTGTGTGTGTGTTTTATTGTTCTAGGGTATTCAAGTGGACAGTATGTATGTACACACACACACACACACACACATATATATATATATATATATTATACTTTTTTCTCTTTATACTCATTATTTTTTTCTAATGCCATATCATTTGTATGAGGAGTTACCAAGGTCACTGAGGTCATTAAAATTCCAAGAGGGCTTCCAACTCTCATGAGAAGTCAGTTCAAGTTTAGTTGTACAAAATCATACAACCTGAAGGAACCTTTAAGCACACTCGAGGACACCTTACAGCATATATAGTAAAATATACAAATACAAAGCAATACAAACATAAACAAACATACAATTACTAGTTACTAGTTGTTTTTTTATTTTTTTTTATTGGAATACCAAATAAAAGAGAACTGCAATAATTGATCCTTGATGTTACCAGGGCATGAACAAGGATTTAAGTGCTATACTGAGAAAGTGAAGAGTGAAGTCTTAGCAATATTACGTAAGCAGAAGAAAAGAAAAAAAGTATGTGAGATTATTAATTATTAATATGAGAGCCAAAAGAAAACAAACCATTTAGTATCATACAAAGATTTTTCACCTGGGAGGAAGTGGTAACTGAGTGATGAACAGAGTTTGAGATAAGATTTTTAAATAACACACAAACCCCCATGGGGTACATTTTTGTCAGTTCAATATTATTAAGGAAAACTAGAATATGTGATACATAATACTAATATGTCCAACAAAATTTTTTACTTAATCTTTTGTTAAACTAAAAGCTACAAACCACCAATATTTATTTTATGGGGTGCCTAAACAATTTGTTTTAACTCTTTGAGTTTCAGGGAACTCGTAGTGAATTCTTCATGTATGGCTTAAGTTGTGTAATTAAGTAATGCAGTTATTTCACTTAGAGCTCAAGATTTGGCTTTCCAAATTTACTGATTGATTTTACTATACTGATTGTAAGTTCATACTACTGCTAGCCCTAGAATAAGCCACCTCAGCCCTTATAGTTAATATGAAACCAGTCTCTGGATATAAAGTCATGATATAAGGTCTAGTCCAAGCACGGCTTGATTTGTTTGTATTTGATGTCTAGGTACAGACAATTCTGAAAGTATTATACCACAATAATGAGGCCAGAGTGGAGAATATAAAGGCATAGCCGTCTCTGCCAAGTGATTATTCAGAGAAAAAGAATTAAGACCTTTTGATTGAATGGGGACTGTTGTTGGACTGACATTTTCAAGTCTCTCCAGAGATGTTTGATTGGGTTCAAGTCCAGGCTTTTGCTATGCCACTCAAGGACTTTCATCAGAAAGTCTGTGGGTTTAAGGTGAATGTCCAGCTGGAAGTTGAACCTTCAGCCTGGTCTGATGGGATGGTACTGCACAGGTGATGAGCAGTGCCTGGTTTCCTCCAGACATAATGCTTGGAATTAAGGGTCATCAGACCAGAGCAAGCAGACTTTTAAGCAGGCTTTTATGTGTCATGCACTGAGAAAAGGCTTCTGCCTGGCCAACTCTAGGAAAAGTCCTGGTTGTTCCAAACTTCTTCCATTTAAGAATTATGCAGAACAACAATAAAGTGAAGTAAACAGTAAGACTATTTGTGCCACAATTCAGTGTGTTTATAATTATGATAATAAATACCAGTTTGCAAAATCAAGCAGCATAACACGTTTTCTGTGTCTAAAACTGGAAGCGAATAGCACATAAAGCCTCGCACATTCAGTTTACAAAGTTACATTTTGGGGCTATCCCCACACCCACTCCTACATTAAAATTAAACAGCATGTGCTCACAACTACAAAACTCTATATACTTTCATTTTATTAACAGAACTATATAACTACAGTATAGAATTATAGAATTCCCAGTGATTGGATATATTCTATCTGTTGACATGTAACTTGATTTCTTTGCTTTGATTTCACAGTAAACTCCACCTGACTTAAATGGCTTCGATACAAGAGGTTCAATAGAGTCTAACAGAGTGTGTAATTTCTTTAAAGCCTTGCGGATGCTGTGCAGGCCTACAAAACAGAGGACAGAGACCCAATGAGTTACGCTTGAATTCTTACCCACCACTTGGGGATTTCCAGTGCCAGCCATCCACACTGATGTCCTGTAATGGCTTCTGAAGGACCTTGGATGCCTCGAATGCAGATATTACAGCAAGATTGTTTAGGTGTAAATCAATTTAAATTTCATAAGCCCATGATGGAGCTCCTTTGCAGGGATTTAAAAGCAAGTGGAATGTTAAAATATAAATTTGCTAGGCAGTGAAGAACCCTCTTATGAAGTGCCAAATCAATCCCAAAATCCACTCAATAAATAAATAAATAAATAAATAAATAAATAAATAAATAAATAAAGGAAAACTATACTGCTTGTAGGTGTGCATTATTAGATCATTGGTTTTTGATGCGTTTGTTTCTTGAACAGACTGATAATGAAATATGATTTCCATACCTCTGTTAATAAAGTTGGATATTCCAATCCATTTTATTGTACATTTCTTTGATCACAAATAAAAAAGCAAACAACAAAATAAACAAACAATCCATTCAAGTCCATCACGGTCAAAAAAGTTTGTTTGACCTTCTTCGATGCACACCTAGTAGTTGAGTGCTCAGCTCTACTTCTTGTTTTATTTCTTAATTAGTTGACAGCAATTGCTTATCTGGTAAATTTCCAAACAGAGACAAAACTGATATAAACAGACAAACATAAATATAAAAAATGTGATATTGTGAAGAGTGTATTTAATAGATTTAGAAAAGTGGGAGTAATACATTTTCAGCTTTGCAATTCAACTTAGTCTAATAATATCTACAGAGAATTATTAAAATAAGTAAATTTCTGTAGTTTTAACACTAGTCAAGTACTGAGGCAGGCAGGTTCTTTACAGCTGATAATGATTTTACTATGCACCAGAATTCTAGAAAGCCAAAGGGTGATGGCAATTGGCAAACCATAAAAATTAATTTGCAAAATATAATTCTGTAATTTTAATTAGCAATAATTCTTTATTATTATTTACACTATTTCCAAATGTGTAAAACAAAAATGATAAAAAAAAAAGATAAATAATAAAGAATGAAATGAAATGTGGTCAGATATGAAGGGCCGCACAAGCCATTATTCATTCTGGCACATTTGCACCTTCATATTCTCCTTTCACATACATACATCTAGTCAAAACTTTTAACACACATTCTTACATTTTACTGGGTGCAGCCTCCGCCATGTTGCCAGATCCACTTATTATAAGCATCTATGGATTTGTTTTTTGTTTTTGTTTTTTTCCACTTATGTGACACCTTAGGAAGTGTATAAAGTAGGAGGCTGCAGGTTAGTATCAGCAATATCTTTATATCAAGAGTCTCCAAACTTAGTCCTGGAGGACCGGTGTCCTGCAGAGTTTGCAGGACACCATCCCTCCAGGACCAAGTTTGGAGACCCATGCTTTATATTTCCAAAACTCAAGACTCAAAACTATTTATTTATTTATTTATTTATTTATTTATTTATTTATTTATTTATTTATTTGTTCACACATTTTAAGCCTGTGTGATCTTTCAAACAATTTTTAATTATTCAAGTGCAAGAAGAGGCAAAAGAACAGTACTCACGCGCTGTTTTCTGTATTGCACAGCTCACACACAGAGAGACATGTCTCAGTACTCAAACCCCGAACCCCAAGTTCCTTTGTGGCTCTTCTCTCAAAATGTCCGACACACAAGAAGTGTACATACTGTGGTCTGCCAGTCAGGTAGTTCACAAACCAGGACACGAGGGAAGCATCCACCTGCATTGCAGTCAGCTTCTCACCCACCAGAGCTGGACAAATGGTGTCAAAGGTCCAGCATGTAGATTATGGCATCCTAAACTCCCAGGTGGGGCTGGTAAGTGAACTGAAGGGGATCTGTAAAAAGGCCTAACCATGGGCCTGAGCTCCTCCAGCACCAGTCTCTCCAGGATCTTCATAATATGTGACGTTGGCGCCAAAGGCCTGTAATCCTTGGGGTCACTGGAACAAGTCTTATTTGGAACAGGGACGAGGCAGGATGTCTTCCATAACAGAAGGACCTTCTGCAGTCTCAGGCTCATACTGAAGACATGGTGAAGTACACCATAAAGCACAGGCTTTAAACACTCTGGTATAGATCTTATCAGGGCCTGCAGCCTTGCTGGTGTGCAGCTTTCTCAGCTGTCTTCCAACAACAGGTGTAAATGGCACTGTAGAGGTGATAGAGGAAGAAGGTGCAGAGTCAGGTAGGAGAGGACATGGTGTGGTGCTGTGAGGGGGGGGGGGGAGGGGCAAAGAAGGTAAAGGCTGTAGGCAGAAAGGGGATCTGTGAGGAGGTGGAGGTTCAAAGAGTTGAGTGGCTAATGATGGTGGTCGAACAGAGGAGTCATGTGGAGGATGGGTAGAGACACCATTAAATCTATTAAAAAACAGATTAAGTTTGTTGGCCCTTTCTACACCATCGACAACCCCTTCACTGTTGGACCTTTGAAAACCTGCGATGGTCCTCATGCCACTCCAAACCTCCCCTAAATTGCTATGCTGAGCTTCCCCTCCAGCTTTCTCCAATAGGTGTCTTTAGCGTCTTTGATTTTTACTTTCAGTTCCCTGTGCACCTTCTTCACCTCCTCTCTGTTTGCATACATTAAGCCAAGAGTCCTCTCCTCTCTGGTCGGAAATTTCATATACTGTGTGAATGTTGGCAATGTTTTTTTTCAAAATAGTGACATGGTTGAAATAGTTGAAATAGTGATGAGAGCACTAGGATATCTGGTTTGCAGTTGTGATGTAACATTGTGAATGACGCTGCCAGCCAACTTCAGGTTGGCTGAGGGTGGAATATAAACAGCTACAACATGGCATATGAAATCTCTCTGCGCAGATAATAAGGCCAGAGCCCCACAGCTAACAGTTTAATATCCAAGCAACATATCCGCTCTATAACCATAATATTGCACTGTTGTTAACTAGAATGGCAAGCCCCCCTCCTTTTCTCTTTTCTCTTACCGCTCTCTGTGCAGTCCAGGTCAGCCCGAACAATCTGAAAGCCCTTGACGGAGACATTTTGATCCTGTATGTCCTTGTGTAACCATGTTTCAATAAAGCACATGATACTACATTCCCGGTTATCCATCTGGCTTCTGACTAGCCCTGTCAGCTCCTCCATCTTGTTAGCCAGCAATCTCACATTGCCCATAATGACAGAGGGCAGACTCGGCTTGAATCTCCTCTTCTCCATAAGTCTCTCCCGTCTCAACCCATCTATCATCCCCCATTGTCTTGTTCCTCCCTGACATCCTCTGTGAGTTTTTCTCAAGATTTCAGCTGGTTGAATCACTAAGCCGGCTTCAGATCAATCAGCTGATCCTAGGAGTAAACAATCCAAGCAGCCTATCCAACAGGGAGTCAATGCAGTAATGAAATAAAAGTAAAATAATTAAATAAATAAATTATTAAAAAGGTTGCTACACCTCTCCCCACCTGCATCCTCATAAAGAGCACAACTTCAAAAAGCTTACTGAATACAAGTATTTCTTACAATAAGAAAAACACGCTAATAAAGTTAAATAAAAGAACGAACAGGAACAGAGGCAACAGGCTGCATGCACATTCTCGCGCTCAGACAAAAGAAAAAATATATGCCAAAATACAAGATATCTCGGGAAGTTTAAATCATTCAAGTGCAAGATGAACCTCCTTCTTCTTTCTTGTTCATTAAGTCACTTCACACTTTCCTATACTAACATCAATTATATTAGAGTCAGTTAAATGTTTAATATTGAGATACTAAATGTTTATTACTATGTTTATTTATTTGCTGTGTCCTTTGGGGACAGTAATTTGCTGTTTGAGCTACTATAATCTGTCATGGTTGTGCTGGTGTAAAACAAAACGCACATTTCTCTCCCCTCCCCAAAGGCTGGACAGAACCTTGCACCATGGCTGGACGGAAAAAAGGAGGGAGGGTTTTTGGAGGAGGATGAGGCAGTGACGAAGGGCAGGCAGAGAGGCAGGCAGATGACCAGGGCGGCAACGATGAAGGGCCACTGAGGAATCAGGAGGAGCCAGGGAGAAGACAGGAGGGAGCTGGAGTAGGTACAGCCAAGCAGGAGCCAGACCACAGCCATGAATGTGGCCCACAGTGGATCCGATGGAGAGAGGAGCCATGGTAAAGGGAGGGCTGACAACAGAGCCAGAGGGACGAGGTGAAGCTGGAGGAGTGTAGTCCAGAGGCAACATCAGGTCGACGATCAACAAGGTGGAGCCAGAGGGACGAGGGAGCCCAGCGATGTTGGTGGACTGCTGGGCCATGGTGAAGATGAGGGAGCTAGGAGCCATGGGGGAGCTGCTGGGTCAACGAACTGATGGAGACTGGCAGACCTGTGGCAAACCTACAACACAGATGGTGGGCTGAGGGTTAGCTGAGGTACCGGCAGGATGCAGTGGCAGCAGGGTAGAAGATGGCGGACTCATGAGAGGAGGTTGGAGAGGGAGCCTTTGTGACAGACAGGGCTTTTTGGGAAGGTGGATGCCGCCCACACACACACCAAAGCATGACTTCCAGCACAGGGAGTGCTAGGGACAGGGGAATGATCTCCATGGTCGTAATAGAGCAGACTGACAGTTCAGGACATATAAACAGTTCATTACAGACCTCCATGGTTCATACATTGCCTCATTGGCCATAACTGGACAAGCAGAGAGTTCAAACGAAGATGGGAGAAGAGGCATGTCCACATATACTTTCAAAAACGGGAAAACAAAACACGGGGACAAACGCTGCTAAAACCTTCTTTTTTTATGGGCGGTTATTTTGTTATGGTTGTGCTGGTGCAAAACTGGCGCACAAAGAAGATGATTCCACAAAGACTTTTACAGATAATGCTGAAGAGGGGTACATCCAAACACAAGTAACATAGTACAATAACCAGCAACTCAGGGAACAAAATGGGGAGACTTTATACAAACACAAATGAGGGACTAAGGACTTAATTAACTCGACACAGGTGAACTGAATAAAGCAATCAAGGGGAAACAGAAATTGGGTCAAAAACCAAAACGAGGCAGGAGAACAGGGAAACAAAGGAAAGAGAAACAAAGTTCATATCCTTGGTACTATCACTTTTTCATTTTCATTTTTTTCTTCCAACATAATGTCGAAAACCTAAATATACAATTCCTGTTTTCCATAATTTTAAGGTCCCTTAAAGACACAGACATTTCTGTAAAATAGATGTGCCCCCTTTCTTGATTTCTTGAAAAATCAGCATTTACTTTTTCACAAGCACATATAAATCCATGTGTGTTAGGAAGAGGAGTGGTGTGTTCCATAGACTCTAGAACACGTACTGCATGTGTATGTTTGTTTTTTGAAGAGACCTGTCACTGTAAGACGTATACTGCAAATTACTAAGTTACAAGCATCTGCTAAATTATATCCTGTTATTTACTGTCTTACTGTCTTTTACTCTTCATGGCATAGCTCAACAAGGTGCTGTAAATATTCCTCTGAGATTTTGGTCCATATAGACCAGGGCTGCCCAAACTCAGTCATGGAGGGCCGTTTCCTGCAGAGTTTAGCTCCAACCTGCCTCAACACACCTGCCTGGATGTTTCTAGTATGCCTAGTAAGAGCTTGATTAGCTGTTTCAGGTGTCTAATTGGGGATGGATCTAAACTCTGTGGGACACCGGCCCTCCAGGACCAAGTTTGGGCAGCCCTGATATAGACATTATAGCATCAGTTCAGGGGTGTCATATGCTTGAGCTACAGTTTTAGCTTTCATCAGGTACATTTCTGGCTTCAAATGTTTGCTATATTTAAATTATCATCACTGATTTTATCTGCATTCAGCCAATGTATTACATAGCCTCCTCAGATTTGATAATTCATGTTGTGTTGGGAATGATTGCTTTTTAAAAATTTAATATAACAAATGTCAAAAATTGTAATTGTAAAAATTGTTAATTGTAAATAATGTGTAGTGATGCTCTTATTATGGAGTGGATCCAGTGGTATTATAATGATATAGTGAGTAACAGTTAGGACTGTCAATTTTTTAAATCGAAATAATTACATGCTTTGTTCGTTAATGAATCAATCTAATTAGTTGCAAACAATTACATATCAGTATTTGCTGAGAAAAACTGTTACAGACAGGGTGTGAAGTAGACAACACAAAAAGTGACCTTTCACAAAGTTAATGTTGTATGTTTTAATACTATGTCTCTGGCCTTACATCACATCTGGCTCTTTAAAGGGATAGTCCATCCAAAAAATGAAAACTCTCATGATTTACTCACCCTTATGCCATCCCAGATGTTTATGACTTTCTTTCTTCAGATGAACACTAACAAAGACTTTTAGACATGACCGCTTCAGAAACCACATCGTAATGATACACTAATGCATTCGAAAAAATATAGCATTTTAGAACATAATTTAAAATGGCCGACACCTAAAATGGCTGACATGGGAAAATTGGATATCATTCGACTTGACATGACCTACCGAATCTAAAGAGACCAGTTTTGTAATTTTTGGCTAAAGCATTCAGAAGTTATGAGCAAAAATATGCATTTTTCATATCTCCAGACCACTAGGGGCACAGCACCGAAACAATGCAGGTAGTCTTAGCTCATGCTTGTTATAACACACACCAAGTTTGGTTTCAATAGGCCAAACCGTTGCCGAGACATAGCCTCACGTCCACTTTTGCATGCCTTTCGTAGAATTCGTTCACGTGCTATTCGGAAAAAAATTACTAATCAACTTGAATTCCATAACTTTTTACCAGCGTTAACCAAACCAGCAACAATGTAGGCGGTGACATTTAAATGGTGCTCAGTTGGTACTTGTCACGCTGTGCCTACTGTGATGGAGCGAGGAGTCAAAGGAGAGAGGAGACGAAGGAGATTCTAGAATTATCACAGACTTTATTTACATCAAGGAAAATCACACATAGGACACCGGGATCAACGTTCTATACCAGACCACCAAACAGGAAATAACACAGGGCTAAAGTAAGAAAGGAAGCAATGGGACACACCTGGGATCAATAGAACTAAAAGGGGAACATCCTTTTAGGGAACAAATTAAAATAATAAGGACAGGAAAAGGAAGGACCAAATAAGGGCATACTAATAAACATGGAGCACGTGGGGGAGGAAAACACAACACAAGACAGGAACAGAGTCTGACATTACTCCCCCCACCCGGGAAGGAGCATCCAAATGCCTCATAACAACCAGCGGGGAGGGTGGGGGGTGTGGGTTTTGGGGGGTTGGGGGTGTTTCAGGACCCATGGCGGATCAGGCAGACTAGGAAGCCATGACAGAGCGGCAGACTAGGAGGCCATGGCAGATCAGGCAGTTCACGAGGCCATGGCGGATCATGCAGTTTTGGGGTGCCATGGCAGAGCAGACAGTTCAGGAGGCCATGGCGGAACAGGGAGTCTTGGCCTTGGCCTTGGCACTCGGCCCAGCCTCCACGGATGGACCCCTACTACCCCGCCCCAAAAAATCCTTGGGGAGCATATCATCTTTAGAGGCCCTCCTTGGGCTGGACACGGGAACTGGAGCCAACACTGAAGCAAGCTCTGGGGCTGGAGCCGACACTGGCACGAGCTCTATGGCTGGAGCCAACACTGGAGCGAGCTCTGGGAAGGGGGGGGGGCTGGAGCGAGCTCTGGGGCTGGAGCCGCTGCTGGAGCGGACATAGGGACTAGAACCAACAGCTTTCTCCTCCTCAGATTCCCCTTTAGGTTTGGGGTGAAGGGTGTGGTCTGGATTTGACACTGTAGTGGCCGGCAGGCTAGACTTTGGAGCAGCTGGCGGGCTTGAGAATGCCATTGCCGGAGGACTAGACTTCAGAGCGGTCGGTGGGCTTCAGAAAGCTGCGGCTGGCGGGCGTGAGAATGCCGCAGACGGCAGGCTTGACGACAGAGTGGTTCTGAATTGGGGCTGGATACTCTCCAGATACCGGAGGATCCCTTCTCTCCAGCTCAGTCCTGTTGGCCTTGATCCAGAACAGAGAGTTGACCATGGCATTGTCCAGCGCTGCTTTAGCGGCAATCTTGCAGAACGCCCACGCATACTCCACAAAGGGGAGATCTCTGTGGGTTAGGGTCGAAAAACGAGCTGTGATTTCCATGCCATGGGAAAACCGGGAAACAAAAATCTTGTTTTTCCTGCTTTTAGCTGAGATGAGTAGCACCCAGTGTGCTCCTCTGTTGCTGTAGCCCATCTGCTTCAAGGTTCGACGTGTTGTGTGTTCAGAGATGCTCTTCTGCATACCACTGTTGTAACAAATGGTTATTTGAGATACAGTTGCCTTTTTTATCAGCTCAGAACCAGTCTGGCCATTCTCCTCTGACCTCTAGCATCAAGAAGACTTTTTTTTTTTTGTCTACAGAACTGCTGTCACTTGATATTTTCACATTTTCTGGCCATTCTCTGTAAACCCTAGAGATGGTTGTGTGTGAAAATCCCAGAAGATCAGACAAGCACACCTGGCACCAATAACTATGCCACGTTCAAAGTCCCCATTAATGTTCACCTTGACCATGTCTACATGCCTAAATGCAGTTTCTGCCAGGTGATTGGTTGATTAGATATTTGTGTTAACAAGCAGTTAAACAGGTATATTTAAACCTTAAATCTGGACCTCAAATCTGATTGGCTGAGAGGTATTTCCAGCCATGAGATATTCTATTGCCAAGGGAACCATTTCACTTTTTCTCACAGAGAGTGTCATGGCGGAGGACCAAACCACCATCATTTTAGAAATATGACTGTTGTTGTGCCACTGAATGTGGTTTGTACGGAGCCCTGCACATGACATGCAAGAAAAAATTATTTACTCATTTATTCCTTCAATGTACTAAAACATACACTACACTACTATTTTGTTTCCCTCGATTTGCTTATTCTTTCCCTCGATTTGCTAAATCATGCGCACAATCTACTAATTTGTTCTCACAATTTATAAATCATGTGCATGATTTAGCAAATCGAGGAAACAAATTAGCAAATTGTGCACGCAATTTATAAATCGAGGGAACAAATAGTAAATTGTGCATACGATTTAGCCTACTATTTTTTTCCTGCATGTCATGTGCTCAGTAGGTTTTGTAGCGGCCCTTCAGCTTCATAGAAAAGAAATACATAGAAAACAAACTAACGTACCTCGCTCTGCTTGCCAAAGGGATACTAAAGCTTAAAGCTTAAACCATTTTCTCGAGCTTGTTAGCTCAAGAACAAACGTGAAAATACTCTTGCTTTGTTTCCTCTCCCTTATATGCAATAAGTATATTTCGCCATCTAGTGGTGACGCCAAGCAAAACAAAATAAAGGGGAAGGCCATTACACTCCCACCAATCATGTTATGATAAACACAAACCAAAACAAACCCATACAAATATCATACATGATTTCAACCTTCAGTGACCCTTTTCCAACATAACACACAACAAAAAAAACATTTTAATCTTGTGTTTAACACAATTGTCTAATGCACGAGTCCCGAACACTGAATCATTCGCTTTCAAGTAAAACCACTAATTTTTGAATTTGTCGCTCAATGATTGAAGGTTTAGGGTGATGCCCTAACTTAGTCTTTAGTTTTCGTTCTCCTGTTTGAACTTTAACTCGTCGGACTAAGCCATCGTTCCCTTGAATGACCTCAACTACTCTACCTAACTGCCACTGGTTCCTTGGCAGCATGTCCTCTTTGATGATGACTATGTCATTAATCTCAAGATTACGTTGAGGTACGTGCCACTTCTGTCGTGTGGAAATATTTAGGAGATACTCCCTTTTCCAACGACTCCAGAACTGTTAAATTAAGTACTGGACTCTACGCCACCTTTTTGTAGCATACATGTCTTCCTTCAGAAAGTTACCAGGAGGAGGAAGAACTGTCTTAGACTTCATTAGGATAAGATGGTTTGGTGTTATGGGTTCCAGTGACTTGGGGTCATTTATTCCATCTACAGTTAAGGGTCGACTGTTAACGATAGCCATCGCTTCGTAAAACAATGTTCTAAGAGAAGAGTCATCAAGTCTGCCAGAGCACTGAGAAAGCGTAGCATTTAGCACATTTCGCACAGTCCTGATTTGGCGTTCCCAGACACCACCAGAGTGACTAGCTGAAGCAGCATTAAAAACAAACTCGCACTGATTTTCCGCAAGAAATGCCTCCAGTGTCTTTGCGTCACATTCTTTAAGAGCTTCTCGAAGTTCATTTCTGGCTCCCACAAAATTTGTACCACAATCACAATAAAGTTGACGTACAGCTCCACGGAGGCTTAGGAAACATCTTAGAGCATTAATGAACATGTCTGTTGGAAATCTTCCCAACATCTCGATATGAACAGCTCGAGAAGAAAGGCAAGTAAAGAGAAGACCATATCTTTTATACTCCTTTCGACCCTTCTTTATGATAAACGGGCCAAAACAGTCCATACCAGTGTAACAGAAAGGGGCATAGACTTCAATCCGTTCTTTAGGAAGCTCAGCCATTTGCTGCTCCTCTACTGGCCGTCTTAGCTTCCTACATTGTACACATTTGTATATCAATTTAGATACTGATCTGCTGCCACCGATAACCCAAAACCCATTTGCTCTGAGTTCCATGAGTGTTTGATACCTCCCTTGATGACAAATTTTGGCATGGTAATGTGTCAAAATGAGTTTGGTGATGTGGCTGTCTTTCGGCAAGATCACTGGATGCTTGAACTCTTCCCTAAGAGATGACTGTTTCAATCTTCCTCCAACTCGAAAAAGACCACTTTTCAAAATAGGATCGAGATGAAAAAGTGCACTTGATTTCTGAAGAACCTTCCCTCCTTGAATTGCTCTTATCTCTTGGGAAAAAGCCTGTTGTTGAACAAGCTTGATAACAACCTCAGATGCCTTTTCTTGTTCTTCCACAGTCACAATGTCATTAAGATATTTTTGACTTGAGGCCAGCCTTTTTATTCTAGCAATCACATTAATGAGAGTTCTCCAGGAAGAAAGGTGATTAAATCGTTCAAGAAAGTTAGAACTAACACCACCCTTCGTCACTAATGCTTGAACCAGTCTGACTTCAGGATCTCCCACGAGTAGATTATTTGAGGAATTAGGAGGTGGGACACACTTCTTGTTCCCATAAAAATTTGGGTGCTGACATCCAATTTGTTGAAGATATGTCTGAGACAAGGAGACCTCTCGAAACATGATCAGCAGGATTTTCAGATGTATTGACATAATACCACTGATGTGTACTTGTGATTTCCCGGATTAGCTGCACACGATTTGCAACAAACACATGAAACCTTCTGGCTTCATTGTTGACATATGCTAGAACAACCTGCGAATCAGTCCAAAAGAACTCTTGATCAATCTTCAGTTCCAGTTCAGCCTTTAACATAACACTCATTCTGGCTGAAACTACAGCTGCAGACAATTCCAGTCTCGGAATGCTCTTGATTTTTGTGGGTGCAACTCGAGCTTTGGCCATTACGAGACTACAGTGTACTTCATCTTTGTCATTCTTGAACCTAAGATAGGAACATGCACCATATCCCAGGTTACTTGCATCAGAGAAATGGTGCAGTTCTGTCCAGACAATTTTACTAAAGGATGGCGGATGATAGCATCTTTGAATGCTGAAATCTTTCAAGTCCTGAAAACTACTTTTCCACTCCTTCCACCGTAGGAATAAGTCATCAGGAAGAGGATCGTCCCATCCAATATTTCTACAGCACAACTCCTGTAAAATGCACTTTCCTTTCAACAGGAAAAGGAGCAACAACCCAATAGGGTCGAACAAGGAAGCAACAATTGACAAAATACCCCTACATTTTCCAGGCTGGTCTTTCAGTTTGATGTCAAACCCGAAAGTGTCATCTTTTGTAGACCACTGAATGCCAAGAACGTATCCAGTTATTTCAGGAGTCAGGTTAAGAGGTTTAGTAGTTATTGCCCACTCTGTGGAATTCACACTCTGAAGAACTTCTCTCATTTGAATTAAACTTATGGAGGCGTAACCCTCCATGCTTACACAGAGTTTGAGCATTGACAATCAATTCCTTCGCTTCCTCTATCAATGGAACAGAAGTCAAGCCGTCATCAACATAAAAGTTTTTCTTCACGAATGACGAAGCTGTGGGATACTCAGACTTATACTGCTCTGCAAGGTATTTAAGGCCAAAGTTGGCACATCCAGGAGATGAAGCGGCGCCAAGGTGTACAGTCATTCTATATTCTTTTGGGTTCTCTTTTTCCAGATCTCCGTTTTCCCACCATAAGAATCGCAAGTAATTTCTATTATCGGGAGGAACATGAAATTGATGGAACATCTTTTCGATATCACATGTCACGGCAACAGCTTCCTTCCTGAACCGGCAAAGTACTCCCACCAGAGAATTGATCAAATCTGGACCAGTGAGAAGAGTGTCATTAAGGGAAATACCACAAAATTTTGCAGAGCAATCAAATACCACCCTCAACTTGTCTGGCTTGTGAGGGTGGTAAACGCCATGATGGGGTATATACCACACTGTTCCTTCATCAGATGTAACAGGAGCCATCTCTGCATCTCCCTTGCTGAACATTTCTTCCATGAAGGCCTTATAATGATCACGATACTGTTGATTTGACTTCAGCTTCTTCTTCAAGTGCTGCAAACGTACCATAGCAAGCTTCTTGTTATTAGGTAGTGAAGGAGGACTGATGCTCTTAAAAGGAAGGGGCAGTTGAAAATGTCCATCTTCTTTATGTTTGACATTGTCACTAAGAAGACGTATAAAACGGACGTCTTCCTGGGACACATATTTATCCTCATAACCCTTCTCATTGAAATCTGACTCTAACCTTTAAACATCATTAGCTGATGGAACTGACAATTCTTTCACTGAAACTCGATGAATGAAACTTTGACTTCCTTGCCTGTCCCGGTGGGGATTACAAAGGCCAATGATGCTCCAACCCAGCTCTGTTTTCTGTGCAAAAGACTCATTTTCAGTACCGATAATGACCTCTAAAGGAGCTAATGCTAAAGGACAATCATATCCAGTTAACAATCCTATATCACAGCTCTGAAGTGGTGGTAACTCATTGGCAATGTGCTTAAGGTGAGGCCATTGCAACGCAGTCTTTCTCGTTGGAATATAAGCTTTATCCACGGGAATAAAGTCACAAGTATAGGCTTGCTGTACTTTAATACATTTCCCACCTTGGAGTCCTCGCACTTGTAAGCCACTAACCTTGTTACTTGGGGTGACTGTATCTGTAGTCGTCATAGTACTAAGTCTCAACTTCACTGCTTGACTGCTTACTTGGAGCTCATCTAGAAAATCTTTCAAAATAAAAGTCGAATCACTCTGTGTGTCAAGTAAAGCGTATGTGAGAATCTAATTTCATGGCTTATCCACTGTTGAAATAAAAACAGGAACAATGCTAGAGGTAGCAGAAGCACGTTGTGTTACTGTATGAGACATAACCCTTTGAGCTTCTTGATTTGTGTGCACTTCCGTAGGAGTGAACCCCATTCTTGATACATTCACAGGCCTTTTGATTTTATCTTCATGCAAGCAAGTTGGGTGGCGAAAGCTACATGTGCCACAAATATGCCGTCTTTTGCAGTCTTTGGAAATATGCCCCTTTCTCAGACATCCAAAACAGATATGATTCTCACGAATAAAAGACCTTTTGTCATCCATGGGCTTTTCTGCAAAAATAGGACATTTAGAGATACTATGGGTTTCACTCCTACAAACAGAACATGGTGATATCATCTTAGATTCTGTTCTTGTTGAATCTTTAACTTGAGCTTTTGTGTTAAAGGCTCTGACTCTTTTGGGAAATTTCTCATCTGAAACTTTAGAACTCAGTAGAAGTGGAGAAGTGAATGGATTGCAAGCTATTTTAGACTCCTTCTGCAAAAACGCTACAAATTGTTTAAAACTTGGATAATCGCCAGTCATGTCTAACTCTTCAACCACAATTTTGCTCCATTTACGTACAATCCACTCAGGTAATTTCTTTAGTAATTTATGGTTTTCCTCACAGTCATTCAAAATAGCCAAACCTTTGACATGCGGAATAGCTTCCCAACCTTGTAGAAAGTCAGTGAATTCTCGTAAGGAAAGTGGGTCATTTACTCCCACCTTAGGCCATCTCATGAGTTTTTCTCGAAAGGCTCTCTGAACAATGAACGGGTTTCCATACCGCTCTTCAAGGACCTTCCAGGTGCCCTGGTATGCATCATGAGAATTTCTATAGAAGAAACCTTCCACAGCCTTTCGAGCTTCTCCAGCAAGATAGGTTTTCAAGTAGAACATCTTCTCGCTTGCAGGAATTGATTTACGATCAATAAGTGCGGTGAAGGACATTTTCCAATCAATGAACTTCAAAGGATCACCAGTGAAAGTCGTTGGCTCTGGGACAGGTAATCGATTTATGCTTAGAGAGTTCGCTAACACTTGAGCTAAGTTCTCAGTCTCTTGAGTTGTCTTTACCTCTTGAAATGCTTGAGGATGGAATGACTCTACCTGAGGATTCAGCTGGGGTTGGTTTCCAACCGCTCTCCCTCCAGACCACGTTGCATTACCTCTCCCCTCCTCTTCAAGATTACTCTCATGATTATTGTAGATGTTCTCTCGAGCTGCGGCTACCTTGACTTCTTTATCTGCTTGTAGCATCTGCAGCCTAGTCCTTTCTTCTTCCAGCCTTAGACGCATCTCTGATTCTTTCTGTTTCACCTCTGCTAGCATTCTTGCTTCATTCAGCTTCCAGTCTTTCTCCATCTCAAGTAATCTGGCCTGCTGATTGTGAATTTCGCTAGCCTTCGCTTGCTCTACTTTAGCTGCGAGTTCAGCTTCTGCGTCGACTCTTTTGCTGGAAGCTCTGGAAGAGGTCTCCGATGTTATTAGGCTTTCTGAGATGATGGTATCGGTGTTTGTGTAACCAAAGACAGAGGCATACTCCTCTTTATTTAATGTCTGCCTTACTCTCTCCTTTACAACTTCTTTTTGTTGGATCTGCTCAACAGTTTCTATTCGTTTGCTCACCAAATCAGAAATTTCTGCGGTTAGTGTGGCACAAACATCTACTCTTTTAACAATCTCTGAAGTTGTTGTTTGATTGCGCAATAAGGGAGCATAACGCTGGGTGACTACATCATGTTTGGTTTGAATGTCCTTTAAAATATGTTCAAGCTCTTCATATGTGCATAAAGCTTTCAATTTAGACCTAGTTTCCCTAGTGGTCTGCTTCCAGGATCCATAAGCTTTATTAAAAGCTTTCTCTTGCTTCTGGGTCTCCTGTTTATGCATCTCTAGGCCTTTCTCTGTACGATTTCTTTTTCGAGAACTTGATCTTGATCTAACTGGTTGCATTTCTTTAGAAATATTTAAATCCTTAGCAGGAACTAACTTTTGACTTGCTTGCGCTGCCATTTGCTCAACTGTGTCTTCCATTTTTGTCTGTCTACAACTTGAGAGCAATGAATTACTCATATCAGACATCTATAATTTAGACACTTCAAATAATCAGCGATGGTAAAAGTCAAATTATATATGCAACATGATCACAAATTCTTTGACATTCAACATTATACACGTGCTTGTAACATATAGGCTACCATAAATATAAACCCCAGCGTTTACCTGTGGCAGTCAATAACTTATAAAATCAGACTCAAATCAATAACTTCAACGTCTTAAATCAATATTTCATAACTCATTCAACTTCATATCTTGCACTTCAATTCTCTATAAAATTCAAAATATTTTTTAAACATCTAAAGGGTCTTTAATTGTAAAGATTTCAACTCACACAGTCCAGAAAGTTGTATTTGCAGTCTTACTTCATGTAACGTTCTTTTACTGAAAGTTTACCTTTTCATCTGTAACGGTAACGTTGATATACGATCACCATCCAAACGTTCGTGAATGAGCCGCGCTCCAACTGACTGTGTAATTTTACAATCCTGATGAAGTATCCGTCTCCTGTGACGTGACGTGACGTGATTCAATCAGCGCTTTAGATGCAAAGTCCAGTGTCCCACTCACGCGATGAAACAACAGCAACACAATGAAACCTCATGTGTAGCAGCGGCCCTTCAGTTTCATAGAAAAGAAACAGAGAGTTTTCGACGGGTGCCTTCGATTTATTTTAAGATGCAATAAACTTCATTGCTGAAGTGATCGTTGTCTCAATTCTTTGTTGCAAATGTTCTCCATACATCATAACACTGTGTTTACACATTAACTTCATAGCACCATAACAATTGTATCACAGCATGGTGGCACCGTAAAACTACAAAGAAAACAAAAAACAATACATAAATAAAGCAAAATAGACAATCAACATTCACAATATAAACAACCAAACAAACATTCACTACACATTTAACATTGTTCAAATTAAACAAATAGTACAAAAGAAATACATAGAAAACAAACTAACGTACCTCGCTCTGCTTGCCAAAGGGATACTAAAGCTTAAAGCTTAAACCATTTTCTCGAGCTTGTTAGATCAAGAACAAACGTGAAAATACTCTTGCTTTGTTTCCTCTCCCTTATATGCAATAAGTATATTTCGCCATCTAGTGGTGACGCCAAGCAAAACAAATTAAAGGGGAAGGCCATTACAGGTTTCAATCGTTTTTTTTTTTTTTTTTTTTTTTTTTTTTAAGGAAACAACGTAGTTGTTTAAATTTCAAATATATGGTTTATTAATAAAGATAGTGCTTGTACTTTTAACTAAATTATTTAGCAACTTGTTTATTAAATATTATTGTTCAATAAATATTATTTTATATAAATAGTAGTTTTTAATAATAGTATTTGGTATTGAGAAGCAGTCTGCGTGTTAGTTATGGTGACTGTGGTTACATTCCATTAGATGGTGACAAGCAACTGTTTTATGAGTGGATTAGTAGCAAAGCCTATCATTTTGAAAGGGAATGAAACAAGGTTGTAAACAAGTACAGTATTTTACTTTCAGCACCTTGTATGCAACCTACAAATGCATTGACCAGCATGGGAAATCCCCTTAACAGTTGAAAGGATACTATGATAAATATATCACTTTTCTCAGCAGACATTCAAACAATATTTTAATTATGATTATGAGAATAACCTAAAGAATGAACACTGTATCAAATGCAGATAATCACACTTGATCAGTCCATCTCTTTCTCATAATACTCTATAATGTAGTAAGCTTTTAACTTCAATGAAGCAATTCAGTGTTCCTTTAATTCTAGTTCTAAAATGACATTTTCTAATTATAGGCTAACTGAGGCTTGTTGAGATTTGAGTTTGTGGCAGAAGGAATTTCCTCACTTAAAATGGTTTAAGACAATCCACTCCACTGAAACATTTCCACATTACCAGTTCTGTACTACCAGTTTTCCATGGTTCCATAGAAGAAAGTCATAAAGGTTTTGAGTGCACTGTGCCTTTAAGCATCCTTACCAGAAAACAATATTGCTTCAACCAATAGCATGTGCTTGGAGTGGAACTAACCATTTGTTGACGCTATCTGGGGTCCACCCTATTTGAAACAGTATTTTTGAAGTATGGTTTGGTGACGTGAAGAAATGACACACTTCATTTTCTTTAAAGAAGGAAAATACTAATAACAACACAGTCATAGTTGTGGATCCTTTTTATTTTTATTGTTTTATTTCTTAATATAATGTTTACAAAAGGCAAAATAAAGGTTGAAATTTGAAACAGAAGTTGAAGTTTAGGGGTTCAGGACAAATCCTAACAAGAAAGGAGAACCAAATAACTGCTGTAATAAATTCAGAGTGTTTATTATAAATAAATAAATAATTAAAATAAGTAAGTAAATAAATCAATCAATCAACGAACAAACATGAATAAACGATTTAATAATCTAGCCTAATTAATATGGAGGACCATAGGCCTACATTTTTCTGACAATCCTCAAAATATCTGAAACCCGGGGATCTCTGCTCTGAGCATGTGTCTTTGTTTTTAAGTTTGTGTGGCTGAATCCATTCAGCTGTCAGTGTGAGACAGCAGCACACCGAGTCAGTCCACTCTGAATGTGCCACTCGTTACAGACGGGCGATTCCTCATCTCTCTTTCTCTATTCAGTATGGCAAAACAACACGGTGAAGGCGGGGATATCAGCATCTGCGTACATGGGAGCCTGTTATAACAGCCAAGTTTAGTTTCCACTAGAGTTCAACACTCTAGATACACGCTTGTAAATGCATATTGGAAAATGAAAGCGAAGAGATCAGAGATGTGGAGAGCCGCTGTCCTGCTGCTGTTAACCGGCTGCGTGTGCGCGAGTATGCCCGAGGAGCCGGCGGACAGAGCGACTCCATCTGACGGCTATTGCAGCTGGATAACGCGGGCTCAGCCTCACGGAGCTGGAGGCAGGAGGGAGGGCTTCAGTGAGTTCAGACTGCGAGTGGAAGGAGACCCGGAGCATTATCAACCCGGCAGCACTTACCGAGGTACATGTCACTATTTCAGCTGTTGTCAGGACCACCTGCGCGGACAGAGAGACTTCACAGTGCGCTCACTGGTCTTTGTCTGAAAAACTAGCAAGCTGCTATGTCAGCTGTTCTTTGGTTGAAAAACTAGCAAGCTGATTGCAAACGGAGAAGTTTTCAGTAACTATAACGTGTTTTCAAAATATTTTCAGTAAAAAGTCCAAAGGTCATAATTGTTGATTTTAAATGAGAACAAACTTTTAAATTTTTTTTTTTTTTTTTTTTTTTTTTTTTTTTTTTTTTTGTACATTAAGCAAGGGGTAGAACAAAACAGTAGATTTTAATAGCTGAACTGTGTTATCAGGACACGGATGTATTTTATCAGCGTCAAGTTTTATATCTGGGTGAACTGTCACATATTTAATTTTATTTTAATTTGTGAACTACAGTGTCTGTTAAACACTGTATTGAAAAATTTTATTTTCCATTTTTCCAGTTCTATAAATGCTTCTGTTTAAATGCTGCTTAAATCTCCCAATTCCTAATTCCCAATTCAAAATCCTTACAATTTAAATGTTTAAAAAGATATGCCATAGATGGTTGGATTTATGTTAGATAGGGTTGTCATATTACAAAATGACTGAATGAATAAACAAAACATTTACAGCTATTCCTGTTTTCTCATGATACTGCAAATTGATATGAATAGGCAAATTAAAGGTTTATAATATTTCTAATTTGTAATGATTCTATTAACCAATAATTTAAAATGGGTTGCATGACCATTTTACTGGAGGTATTTGAGCATTTAAAAAAAAAAAATGCTCAACAGTTCTTGGACTAGAAAAGAAGTGAAGTTCCTAAATGCAATTTTGGGAGTGGATAAGCTATCTAAATTTAACTGCTGGAGCATATAACCAGTGCTCACCTTGCTCCGGCATCAGCTGTTTTGGCTCTTTCCTTCAAAATGTAGGCATCTTGCTTTCCACACTTATCTTCCAAGCATTTGCAGCTGTCTCCTTCAGGCCCTCCACTGCAAACAACAAGTTAAATGAGTTTATCCTCAATGGCTAAAGATTGTATGGCCAAAACTTGTCAAAATCTACCAATTCAGCATCAGATACCTGATATCATTGTATGTTTTTTTTATTGATTTTGATGATTAACATATGACAGCAACCAGAAATGACCGTAAATTTAACGGTAAAATACTGTGAAAATGCTACAGTAAAAACCTTTTAAATGGTTTATGGTAAATTCCCCTACTATATACGGTGAAAAACTGTATTGGACTTTACATGTAATTTTAAAGTAAATGACTGATTTTAACGGTAAAAAACTGCTACAGTACAAATTCCCAGAATTCTCTGCGTTGCATTTCAAATTTAGTTTGAATTTGATGTTTTTTCTTTGAAATAACAATGTTTCTTCTTAATTTTTTCTTATCTGTTATGTTTATTTGGGTTGTATGTTACATATAATGTTGTTAAATTAATGTTTATCGCATATTTCTGTTTAATGAGTCTCACCATGATGGTGTTTAGTGCTTGTGTGAATGACACTGTGCACCTTCTATGTATCTTATTATTTAAAAGTTGCTTGTGATGGGCTTTGTTTCATTATGTGACTTTCTTATCACTAGCTGCTTTTGGTGGTTATCAGTGTATTACAAAGGTACAAAACAGATTTCAGTACTTCAATAAGTTGGTATATTAATATTATATCAGTTAAATTACGGTATTAAACTGTACATTTAAGGTAAAACCGTTAAACCTAAAATGGTGTCACCATATTTTTTACGGTATAAAACTGTTAAACCTAAAATGGTGTTACCGTATTTTTTGTTTATGGTATAATTCTGGCAACCACAGCTGCCAGTTTTTTACCGTATATTTTACGGAACTGATTATTTTTATTGTGATTATTTTCAGTAACCCTGTATGCAACCAACCCTGCATACTTCAGAGGCTTTACCCTTATCGCTCTGAAGGAAGGGCACAATGGTGACCAAGAGGAGGATTATGCTGGAAATTTCCAGGTGAGAATCCTACCAAACTCATGCACATTAGTAATGCAAATGCATTCTTGGGAAACATAATTCTCTTTGATGTGTAACACTGTTTTCCAAATAGCAAATACAATGCTAAGCCCCAAAAATAAAACACCACTTACCATATTATCATATAATGCATAGTTAGACTAGCAAAATCAATTAGCTTATCAGCTTTTTTAATGGGAGGCTTTGGCATATGTGTCTGTGTCCAATCAAACAATAGTTTGGTGAACATTCATGTCACATATACAGAATATTTATTTAATACACTATTTTGGCCCAGTGTTTTTATATTTGATAAGCTCTATGTATGTGCATTGATCAATGTTTATATGGGAATAAAAGCATAACTTAAATGTGTTCATCAAGTGATAGTGTCTCATCAAAAGACTTGGACTGAACAGTCTTTATGAACATTTTGAAGTGCCAAAGTTGCATAGACTTTCAGTGGAAGGACATTTGTGCTTCAAAGATGAATGAAAAACTTATGGGTTTAGAAAAACATGAGGCTCAGTAAATGATGACAGATCTTTTGTTTTTTGGGTGAACTAACCCTTCAAAGGAAATTATTATTACTTTTGTGCTATTCTGGGTAAAAGAGCAACAATTATATCACCAATTGTCTTAGGCAGGATCTCATCAATATAAGATGCCATAAGTCCTTCTGGGACAATGAATTACAGAAGACTCAACACTTATGGAGCCGATGGTTTAGTCTGTATTAAGGCAGCGATCCTGATTGCCTGGCTGTGGGATGAACTGTACTCCCTTTGTGTGCTAGAGCCAAGATCAAATTCAGCTACACCTGGCAAAGCTCTTACATCAACACCATATGCTGCCTCTCCGCACGAGCTCTCATGCTATGCCAGAAAGTGGAAACGGAACAAAAAAAGGCCCATTAAATGTCACATAAACCATAAATCTCAGCTCCCTGCAGAAATGCTCTGCTCAAACCTGCTCTTGCACAGAAAAGAAATCTTTTCTTGTCTTGCAAGTGGGATGTAGATCAGTGGTTCTCAACTGATTTTGTTTCAGGTCCCAGATTAGACATGTACATTTAGTAAGTGGGGATGAACACAATACAACGCTGCACAAAATTGTTCAGCTTTCAAAAGTAAACAAATACGTCCTTAAAATCTATCTATTCATATAATATATCTATATACTATCTATTAATAGATAGATAGATAGATAGATAGATAGTTTTTTTTTTTTTTTTTTTGGTGTTGACCCACCAGATGAGACCCAACCTATGATCTAGAGGGCATTACATAACTTCCACCTGAGAGCATCGTTTTTTTGTGATTTGTTCTGATCTGAAATTACCAGTCAGTTAAATTGTAAATTGTCTATGCTAGTTCAGTGGGTAAGGAGTATTCCGTAAGTTCAGTCTTCATTGTTCATATTGTGATTGTACAGATTTTTCAGTCTGAATACATTCCGTCATATTTTATATACTGAATGCAAAGTTTTTATACCCTAAACTCTGCAATCTGATGAAAATATCTATTCTGTTGTACATATGCATTGTGCGTAAATGTCTGTACATGCAAAGAGCATCATTTTTTGTTACCATAGCTGTGAGAAGCTTATGAGTCCTTTCAAAGAAAGTCAATGAGATAAAAGATGTTCTCAAATGTGTCAGAGCAAATCAGCATGAAAGATTATTTAAATAATTCTAAACATATTAGCTATATGGTCATTACAAGGTTTATGGCAGTTATTCTTACTTTAGTTTACCAAATTATCTTTGAAAAAAATTCAGTTGATTACACATTATTAAGATGTGTAAGTTTGTCATCTCCACTTCATCTAAACTGGCCCTGTGCTTCTTAGCCTGTGTAGTGCTTAGTGAGAAAATACAGAACTCGATAAAGGGCTGCAAGCCCACTTTTGAGTGTTTAGCATCACTTTATACCACCTTGAGAGAAAGTGGACAGGAGTGGGTGAGAATATTTGATTTGATCAGGCAAAAGAAAGCCAGATGCTACAGACTAGGCCTACTGGTCATGTGCTGTAATGGAAGATTACATAAGGAGGCCAAAAACAAATAGCATGGGATTTTTGGAAGAACAGCCTTTGTTTTCTGATTTTCTGCTTGAACACAGAGTTCTAGCACAAGTCTGTAACAAGATCTGCCAAAGTCCTTGATGTACTGTATGACATAATATAGTGACACAGACACAGGACATAACACACTTGGAAATGTCAAGGTTTTTTTTTTTTTTTTTCTGAATATGTTGCTTCTCCACTGCCAACAACAATATACCATAAAGTACACTTTGAAGTGCTTTGGAGCTATTGGGGTACAGAGGACCCCCTCACATCATTATGTGCAAATTATATAATGGTCAGACACATTTATAAATGCATTTAAATATGTACACAATAGCAGTAAACACATGAATATATATTGTTTTGACTTTTTACTGTGCCATTCGATGAAGCTTGGATTCCTCCTCCAATGTAAATCTATAGCCCTTCTTTTTTTTTTTTTGATAGGATTAGTTATCATTCTTACAACCGGACATTTGTGATATTGTCTGTCTGAATGTACTGATTCAAATAGGAATAACTTCCTTGTGTTTCTACAGAGGAGGAGGGTGTGTTCTTTAGAAGTTTATGTGCTGTAGTTGAGTGCATCATATTGTCATGAATATGTTCAGTTAGTTTGGACTTTTAGTTTGTTTTCATCAGTTTCATGGTTTCCTCTTTTTTTCCCTGCTTCTCTTTGTGTTGTCATGGTTACTTATATGATTAGCTTTTTAGTTTTAGCTGTGTTTGTGTAATTTACTTTGTTTGTGTCATGAGTTTAGATTAAATACAAGGTGCGTTTCTCAATGTCCCTCCTCATTTCCTCGTTCCTCCGTCCTCCATCCTATGACCCAGAAACTGATCGAGCTCAGCCATCTTGTAGGATATCTCAGTTCTCTAATTGCACCATGAGGTGGCAAGGATCGGGGAGTGACGAGGGATCATGAGGCTTATTGCTTTTAATTGTTAAATGAATGCCTCTTATATTGGTTAATTGAGAATAGAGAATGACTTTAATGTAGGACAGTTGCAGAATTATATCAAAGCACAAGAAAATGAAAGAAAATGAAACAAATTGTAATACTATACAACAACAACAACAACAACAACAAAAAACAGTTAATGACTTGGAATAATTCATTGTTAATAATAATTGGTAATATATA
Organism: Cyprinus carpio; assembly: GCF_018340385.1. Taxonomy (NCBI): domain Eukaryota; kingdom Metazoa; phylum Chordata; class Actinopteri; order Cypriniformes; family Cyprinidae; genus Cyprinus; species Cyprinus carpio. The sequence goes on from NC_056589.1 coordinate 9,721,139, forward strand.
TATATATATATATATATATATATATATATATATAATTATATATATATATACAAATGTGGTATTTTTTATGGAGGTTTAAACTATTACAATATAAATAATAATTATCTATAATGTTCAAAAATCCCGATGTGCAAGCTAAATCCAGCGGTGTAGAGTCATCATTAATTGACAATGCTTTGAAGTGACTCTTAAGGGAGCAAGGACTATATAATTTCACTTGATTCAATGCCTCCATCCTCGTGTCTTTTACATGCGTCCTTCCCTCGCATCCTGAAAGGGTGGAGCTAAGATGTGTGGAAAGGAAAAGAGGATGCACAATAATAATTGAGAAGCACCCAAGATCTGTATCTTTGTCTGTATGTTAGCAACACAGTGTGATGCATATACCCTGTATGATGTGTATGTATTTTAATTAATTATTTTATTTTACTATTGATAGAAGCATTGGGATACTATACATTATCAATTTGGGTGGGATTAGATTTCTCAGAGAACCTTTGAAATTGCTGAAAACAGCAGGTAATTTGCAATGTAATTTTAAAAGAGGTTGTATGGGAAACATTAGGCAGATCCAGACGGGATTAAAATTGCAATGTACAGCTGCAAAACACGAAATTATTTAATATCCTTTGGGAAAACATCTCTGGTTACACATGTAATAGTTCCCTGAGAAGAAGAATGAGACACTGCATCCTCCAGAGGGCACTATGGGGAATGCCTATGACATAAAGCATGAGTCTAAACACAACAATGAACTTGACATTGGCAGGCGGCATCTGATGACGTCACAACTGGTGTGTCCGAGAATATAAAAGCGCACCTGTAATATACGTCATCAACTTCTTCGAGAATATAAAAGCGCACCTGTAATATACGTCATCAACTTCTTGTCTGAAGGAAACAAGCAGGAATTCGTTAAGTGTGACATGACACGTGGCCAAGTATGGTAAACCATACTGTGCATTTAACCCAACTAACACACACACTGAACACACACCCAGAGCAGTAGACAGCCTTTTTTACTGGGGCGACCAGGGAGCAGTTGGGGGTTCGGTGCATTGCTCAAGGTTCTCACCTCAGTCATGGTAACTGAGGGTGGAAGAGAGCACTGGTTATTCACTCCCCCCCACCTTCAATCCCTGCCGGTACCAAGACTCGAAGCTGCGACCAAGTCCTACTCTCTAACCATTAGGCCACGACATGCATTACATGCGTAACCCGAGTCCCCCAGAGGGCTCTATGGGGAATGGTATACCCACGCCGCCATGCTGAATGGATGAGTGCCTTATCGGCTGAACTAAGTCAAAGACTCAAAGGAGTCCTCACCCCTACACCAGCAACACAACCTTAGACTGGAGCACAGAATGGAGGCCTCAACAGGAGATAGGAAGCCTAACTATGTTCTTAGTGAGGCCAGCATCCAAGAAGGCTCAGGAGAGCCTAACATTCAAAGCCAGCTGGCCGGTAAAGCTCTGCAGAGTGGAGGCCTAAATACAACACCTCTCAATGAGAGGTGGCCTAGCAGCTCTCTATTCTACCTAGCTGAGTTCTAGGAGCGGAGGCCTCAAAAAATAACTCTCTGTAGCGAGAGGAGGCCTGAGGACACTCACAGTAAATGACCGAGCTCTAGGAGCAGAGACCTCAGCATAATGACTTTCTAAAATGAGAGAAGGCCTAACTATGCCCCATGCTCAGGACATCCTATAAGGAGGCTCACTGAGAGGCCACAACTCACAGATGCCCAATAAAATAACTCTGTTATAGCGAGAAGAGTTCCTGCTGACGATGCTCGCAGTAATCAAGGAAGCCTAAACAACAGTCTAACAACTTAGTCTAACAACAAGATCATTTCCCTGGGATCTTTCTGGGGGGTGGGGGAACACGGTGTGTGGTGTTTGGAGGTTTGGAGAGAGCACACGGATTTATTTATATAGTAATCACACGTAGCACAAGGAGTTGACACCAACGATACCGGATGCTGGACTAAATACACCATTTAAACACTGAATAGGATAATGGGAAGACGAGACACACCTGGGATCAATCAAAACAAATGGGGAACACCTGGAATGAAATCAATGCAGGGAGACAGAAACTGGGCCACGGAGCACATGCAAACCAAAACACAGAACAGATTCTGACATAACGCCCCCCCCCCCCCCCGGAAGGCGTGTCCTAACGCTATACAACATCCAATGGGGAGGTGGGGGTGGGTGCTCTGGAGGTTCCTTAGGACAGACACGTTCAGGGCACCATGGTGGATCAGGAGACCCGGGAGGCCATGGTGGAGCAGGGGACTCAGGAGGTCATGGCGGAGCAGCCTCCGAGGCCTTGGTCTCTATGGCTGAAGTCCTACCCCTAAATAAAAAAAATAAATAAAAAATAAACATGGGGGAACTTTTGGGGCTTAACGGGGGATCAGGAGAACTCCCTGGGTTTAACGGGGGATCAGGAGCCCTCCCTGCACTTAACAGGGGATCAGGAGCCCTCCCTGGGCTTTACGGGGGATCAGGAACCCTCCCTGGGCTTAACGGGGGAAGAGGAGCCCTCCCTGGGCTTAACAGGGAAAGAGGAGCCCTCCCTGGGCTTAACAGGGAAACAGGAACCCTCCATGGGCTTAACTGGGGATCAGGATAGCACTTACGTGGTGCTGGCACTGGAGGGCGCTCTGTAGGAGCAGGCACAGTAAAGTGCTTTCGAGGAGATGACACTGGAGTGAGTCTTGGGGCTGGAGCCGACACTGGAGCAATCTCTGGGGCTGGAGCTGACACTGGAGTGAGCTCTGGGGCTGGAGCCAACACTGGAGGGCGCTCTGGAAGGCAGTGCGCGTGAATTGACCAAGTACAACATGTTCCTGGATCAACATCCTTGCTGATCCTGGAACATCATTCCAATCAGAATTGAGAGATAACTTTTCAGGAAATGTCAGTTTTAGGCTTAAAATGAGGATTAGGTGCTTCTACATCCTTGTTAATCAGCTATCATTTCCCTCTGATTTTAGGAATAAATTATGGGTAAGATTAGGTTTAGGGGTAGGGATTGGGTTAAATCTGTATTTTTGGACCGTAATGTTGATCCAGGATCAACAAAATATGTTGATCCAGGAAAATGTCTTACTTAGCAATCTCTGGGGTCATACCTTCACTTACTCACATTATCAACTCCTCTCTTCACTCTGGAACATTTCCCTCAGCATTTAAGCAGGCTCGGGTGCTGAAGAAACCATCTCTAAATCCAGCACTTCTAGAAAACTACAGACCGGTATCCCTTCTTCCATTCATTGCAAAGACACTCGAAGGAGCTGTGTTCAACCAGCTCTCTATTTTTCTTGTACAGAACAACCTCCTGGACAGCAACCAATCTGGCTTCAAAAGTGGCCACTCAACTGAGACTGCCCTGCTCTCGGTTACTGAAGCCCTGCGACTTGCAAGAGCAGCTTCAAAATCCTCAGTACTCATTTTGCTGGACCTGTCTGCTGCTTTTGACACCGGTAATCACCAGATTCTCCTGTCCACCCTCAGAAAGATGGGCATCTCTGGAGCCGCACTCCAGTGGCTTAACTCCTACCTTTCTGATAGATCCTTCATGGTGTCTTGGAGGGGTGAAGTTTCTAAGTCACAACAACTTGCTACTGGGGTTCCTCAAGGCTCAGTACTTGGACCGCTTCTCTTCTCCATCTACATGACGTCATTAGGATCTATCATTCTCGAAGCATCAGGCTTATCCTATCACTGCTACGCTGATGACACTCAACTCTACTTCTCATTCCAACCAGATGACCCGACGGTAGTTGCTCGCATTTCAGCCTGTCTGAGTGACATTTCTAGCTGGATGAATGACCATCACCTTCAGCTCAACCTTACTAAGACTGAACTGCTGGTGGTTCCAGTACCCCATTGTTTCATCACAACTTCTCTATACAGCTGGGTTCGTCAACCATAACTCCTTCCAGGACAGCCAGAAACCTAGGAGTTGTGATGGATCATCAGTTAAGCTTCACAGACCAATATTGCTACAATGACCCGGTCCTGCAGATTTGCCTTATACAACATTAGGAAGATTAGACCCTTCCTGTCAGAGCAAGCCACCCAACTTCTTGTCCAAGCTCTTGTTCTCTCTCCAGACTGGACTATTGCAATGCTCTCCTGGTGGGCCTTCCTGCATGTACTATCAAGCCTCTACAACTGATCCAGCATGCAGCAGCGAGGGTTGTCTTCAATGAGCCAAAAACAGCTCATGTTACTCCTCTCCTCATCAGGTTACACTGGCTACCAGTAGCCAAGCGCGACACTCGCTCGCATCAAAATTCAAGGTACTGATGCTTGCCTACAAAACGACCACTGGCACGGCGCCAACTTACCTAAACTCACTAGGTTCAATCTTATGCACCCTCCAGAAGTTTGCGCTCTGCAAGTGAATGACGCCTTGTGGTGCCATCCCAAAGAGGTTCAAAGTCACTCTCACTGACTTTTTCCTGGACTGTTCCCAGCTGGTGGAATGACCTCCCGATCTCAATTCGAACAGCTGAGTCTTTACTCATTTTCAAAAAACATCTAAAGACTCATCTTTTTCGCCTGCACTTAACCAACTAATACTAGTACTTACCTTTTTCTTTTTCTTGTCTATCATATTATAAAAAAAAAAAAAAAAAAAAAACCTGGCTACGTGCTCTGTACTAGACTAACTAAGACTTGTGATAGCACTTGTATACCGTTGTTGTTCTCTCGTTGATCTGATTGTTTCTACTGTTCTCATTTGTAAGTCGCTTTGGATAAAAGCGTCTGCTAAATGATTAAATGTAAATGTAAATGTTAGCAAAATCATGGCGACCCTGGAAGGCGCTAATGAGGAGCGGGCACTGGTGCTGGAACCAACACTGGGGCCACATGAACACTTGGCGGGCTTGTCACATGAATGCTTGGTGGGCTTGCCATATTAATGTTTGGTGGGCTTGCTATATTAACAGTTGGCGGGCTTGACTCTGGAACTGCCGGCTGACTTGACTCTGGAACTGCCGGCTTTTCTGGCCTGAGGACAGATAGGGTGCTGGGAGGAGATGGGTGGTCGGAACATTTGGCTGGGTATGTGGAGGTTCCTGGTGAAGGGTGAGCTGGTGAGGCGCAGTGGTTTTCGGGAGGGACTGGATGAGGATTGTTCTGAATTTCTTCTACCTCCTGATTAACAAGATCGCAGCCGATTCCGTCATCATCCAGCCCCAGCTGAAAACAGACACCGAGTGCAGAGTCTACATTGTCACATTTTGCTACGGTGAAGGAACAAGGAGCGAGGATAGAGGAGACCAGGAGTACACAACCAAGAAATTTATTCATATCGTGGGGAATCACACATGTTGTAGCACAAGGAATTGACATCAACAATACCGGACGCTGGACTAAAGACGGGGTACACCATTTAAACACTGAACAGGATAATGGGAAGACGAGACACACCTGGGATCAATCAAAACAAACGGGAAACACCTGGAATGAAATCAGTGCAGGGAGACAGAAACTAGGTCACAGAGCACATGGGGAACAAAACACAGAACAGAGTCTGACACTTTCCCTCTCCCTCTAGCTTTGCGCCTCCTCCATGCTCTACCCCTTAAAGGAGGGAGAGTGCAAGAGGCAGTGCTTGCCTTCTGGTCTTGCCTCCAGTCCTCAGACTGGGACAGGCCTGCCCCCTTCATGGCTTGAGGCTTGGTTCTGGACCGGCGCAGTATAAACCTTTAATATCATAAACCCATTGCCTCCTGAAACTTCCCAACCTCTATCTCGAAGGATTTACTGAAAAGCTCAGAAGGCAAAACCAGCGCATCGAGGATAATGTTTTAGTCCTTCTCCCCAATGTCTGCCAGGTTGTCTCTCCATAGTCACCATGGCTGCCATGGATCGACTGATAGCTGCAACAGTTTTTTTTTATGTTCGGAGAGCAAAATCTGTGGTACGGCACAGCTCCTCCAGCACCTCTGGGAAGACTCAGAGGACCTGGTCCAGGTCCTTCAGCAAATCAGTCTGGTAGGCCATCATGTGCAAAGCTGTCCCAGCCTGAGCCGCTGCCATATGTGCTCTGCCATTCAGCTGTGATGTAACACACAGTGGCTTAGTCAGCAGAGACAGCGTCTTCAATGCAGATGCCACACCAATCAGAGGCATCGAAGCATAACCACATTCCTGCATCCTCTCCACATCAGAATTTGGTTTTCCCCCAGATTTCCGCATCTCATTGTGAAGATCTGGGAGAAAGGGAAGACTTATACGAACTAGGCGGTTATGTCCTAACAAAAAGCATTCATAAATGCGACCACAAGGGTGCTCGCTCTTCCACGCCATATCTAATCTTTCCGTGGCGTGAGACATAACGTCTACCTCTTACAGAGGCCAGCTGGTAGGTGCTGTGCAAGTAAACCTCACTCCCTGATCACAAGAGGTGCATGCTCTCTTTCTTGCAGTCTTTTACTCACATCGACTGCAGCGGGTCCTGAATCATGAGGTGAAGATGCATTGATGCTTGCAATGCACGCAAACAGCCCCCTCAAGGACTGAGCATGCACGCTCCTCACCCAGGCACATGATATGTGTGTCATCAGGTGTCAAGAAATGCTGACACAGATAAACACACTTTCTAAATTTTGCGGTGCTAGTGCTTGCCATAGTTTGCCTGTTTAGACAAACACTTAAACAAACAGTCTTCTGAAGACAAGAGGATGACGTATTTTACAGGTGCCCTTTTATATTCTCGGCTGCACAAGTTCATTGTCAATGTCAAGTTCATTGTCATGTTTACTTTAGACTCATGCTTCAGACACCGGACATGCTGGAGGCATTCCCCATAGCTCCCTCTGGAGTTTGCAGCTAGAGTTCATATTCGAGAGGGAACTAGGGCTTATGTATATTTACACAGTGGGGAAAATATTTATTTGATCCCCTTGCTGATTTTGTAAATTTGCCCACTTACAAAGAAATTAATTCAGTTCAATTCAAATCAAGATTATTTGTATAGTGCTTTTTGTGATACGAATCGTTGCAAACCAACTTTACAGAAAATTAAGCTTTTACAATATTTTGTAGTAGCACATCAGTGGTGACTGTCAGTTTATATATGTATGGCAGAAATGTACGGAAAAATCAGATGACAAACACTATTAACAGCAATTATTATATGACGCAATCAAACTAATAGCAAAATTTGGTAGTTCTGTATGTTGTTTCAGGGTTGGCATCATCTGAGGTCATCTGAGGTGTTGGTATCATCTCTTCTCAGGTGTTTTGGGTCTAGACTGAAGCTTGTGTAATTCCTAGTTACCACGTGATGTCAAATCTGTGGCAAAATAAGAGAAACAAATGGAGACATAATTAGCGTAGCTGCTGTTCCAACCAAGTAAAATTAATTTGTTTAACCCAAGCTAAAGAATAATAATGCGCAGTTGATAAGATATAACTGCAGTACAAAATTATGAGATGCATCATTTGAATGCTTGGCCAAAGAGATGTGTCTTAAATCTAGATTTAAACAGAGAGAGTGTGTCTGAACCCTGAACATTATCAGGAAGGCTATTCCACAATTTGGGAGCCAAATGCGAAATAGCTCTACCTACTTAAGTGGACTTTGCTATACTAGGTACTACCAAAAGTCCAGAGTTTTGCGACCTTAGGGAGCGTGATGGATTGTAACGTTGTAGAAGGCTAGTTAGGTATGCAGGATCTAAACCATTAAGGGCCTTGTAGGTAAGTAATAATATTTTATAACTGATACAGAACTTAATAGGCAGTACAGAGACTGTAAAATTGGGGTAATATGATCATATTTTCTTGACCTGGTAAGGACTCTTGCCACTGCATTTTGGACTAACTGTAGCTTGTTTATTGGAGATGCAGGACAACCACCTAGCAGTGCATTACAATAATCCAGTCTAGAGGTCATGAATGCATGAAGTAGTGTTTTTTGCATCAGAAACAGGTAATGTTTCATAGCTTGGCAATGTTTCTAAGATTGAAGAATGCTGTTTTTGTAACATGGGAAATAGGATTTTCAATAGACAAGTTGCTGTCTGATATAACACCCAGATTTTTGACTGTAGAGGAAGTAACAGTACATCTGTCTAGTTGCAAATTGTGATCTATGAGATTCTGTGTACCATTTTTTGTTCCAATAAGTAATATCTCTGTCTTATCTGAATTTAATAGGATAAACTTTTACATTTTTAACACACTCTGTTATCTTAGATAATTTAGAAGTTTCATCTGGCTTGTTGATATATACAGTTGAGTATCATCAGCATAACAGTGAAAACTAATCCCGTATTTTCTAATAACATCACCAAGGGGCAACATGTATATTGAAAATAGCAGAGAACCTAGGACAGATCCTTGTGGCACTCCATATTTTACTGGTGATAAATGAGATGACTCTCTATTTAAATAAACAAAGTGGTAGTGATCGGACAGGAAGGATATAAACCATCTTAAAGCCTGCCCTTATACCTGTATAGTTTTGTAATCGATCTATGAGTATGTCATGATCTATGGTGTCGAACGCAGCACTAAGGTCAAGTAAAACTTGCAATGAGATGCAGCCTTGGTCTGACGCAAAAAAAAATAATTAATTTGTAAATTTGTTTTTTGTTATTTTAGTTTGTGTGGTTTGTTTGGTATTGTTGGGTGTATGAAATTTTTTAATTTTTTTATTGTTTTTGTATTTTTGAGCACAATTAAGCAGACACAACTTTTCCTAAAATTTTAGACATATATGGAAGATTTGAAATGGGTCTGTAGTTTGCCAGTTCTCTAGGATCTAGTTGTGATTTCTTAATAAGAGGCTTAATAACCGCCAGCTTGAATGGTTTTGGGACTTGACCTAAAGATAACGACTTGTTAATAATATTGAGAAGTGGTTCTTCTGCTACAGGTAACAACTCTTTCAGTAATTTAGTGGGTACAGAATCTAATAAACATGTTGTTGGTTTAGATGCAGTGATAAATTTATTTAGCTCTTCCTGTCCAATAGTTGTAAAGCACCGCAGCAAGGATATTATAGTTTTGAATGTGTAAATTAGTTTTTATTTTAATATATATTTTAAATTTCCTGTAATTTCTGTTTTGTTTCAGTTAGTTTCATTAATGTTTTTGTTAGTTTTTATTTTGTGAACACATTTCTATTTAGTTTTTATATATTTTAGTTTCAGTTTTAGTAATTATAGTTTAGCAGAGTTAATGGAACACTTTTTTGAAGTTGAATGTTTGCAAAGTTTACAGTTACCTCTTGTGCAAACCTCTTAATAATAAAAATAAAATAAATATTTACAATTGAACAAAAAACAAAAAATATGCAACTTATATGCATAAAAAGTATTCATTCATATTCATGTTCATATTCATTCATATTAAAAATATGTAATCTTGTTAAACATGCCAATAGTTTACAAACAAGCTAATCAAGGTTTTTAGAGTTACTAGAAAGCTACAGGCAGTTGAGTTTTTATTCTGCAGGACAATGACCCTCCAGTGTTGGATTTGAGAAAACCTGTTCTTTGTAATCGTCATTGAAACTCTGTAATCTTTATTTTTGTCCATCTGTGTTTTCAGTGCATTCATTTGTTGGATCTTTTGCACAGACGAGCCACCAGTGTACACTATGTCCCGTCTCTCCCAATATGAATCGAAAAATTCTCTGAAACTTAATGCTACTCAAAACTAAAAGAGATGTGGTGATTTAAATGATGTTTGCACTTTACTTTGACGAGCCGCTCAAGCACGCACGCAATTCAGATGAGCAACGCTATCAATCCCATAAAGCCCCTTTTACACAGGACACGGCAAGCGGTAAAAACACTGCGCGCTGCCGCTTTCTTTCATTTTGGATGCGTTTTGTACAGTCAAGGCAGTGCTCGTGTCATAGACTCGAGGTGGACGTTGCCATAGTAATCATAAAACGTGACAAAATGACTATTCACTAAACTCAGATCATCCAAAAAAAATAAAAATAAATAAATAACTCACTCTCATGTTGTTCTCGCACGTCAAGCAAGTTTTTAAATGTCCGTGTGCTGTAGGGTGTGCATTATTATTATTTCCCGTTTCATATTTTATAGTTACTTCTGATTACATTTCCCGCTCTTGTTTTGCAAAAAGGCTGTGAATAGAATAGCCACTTAGGACTCAGCTCACATGCATTAAGCGCCATCTACAGGTATTTCCCTAAACAACCACAGTTCAGAATTTCTGACACAGAATGAGAGCTTATTAAAATCACGAACACGATTATTTATTTTTGCCAATTATTATTTTATTTTATCTAGTTTTTCTGTTACTTTTGTTAGTTTCGTACAGTACATTTTTCTCTAACTTTTTTTTCAGTTTGATGGGGGCAACAGCTTCTAATGTATTAGAGAAGATAGTGCCCATGTTGCTAGTCATTTCGTCTAGTTCATATGTGTTTATGGGTACACAGAGCAGTTGAGCTAAATCAGTCAGTTTATTTGTAAATCTGTCTTTGGTGGATGGAACAATAGTTCTGCCAGGACGAAAACGTGGAGCCATATAGTTAATATCAGTAATATGCAGCATGCATGATACAAGGAAATGGCCAGTAACATCATCACTTTGAGGTACGATATCTACATCAGTAAGATCGATTCCATGCGATATCATTAAATCTAACTTATGATTAAAACGATGAGTGGGCCTGGTGACATTTTGCTTGACTCCAGAAGAGTTTGTTAGGTCGGTAAACGCAAGTCCTAATGCAACATTTGTATTATCAACATGAATGTTAAAATCTCAGACAATTAGCACTTTATCAACTATGGTGGTCTATACACAGTAGCCAGAGCAAGAGATATGATAGATTTCTTTTGCATAACATTTGTATTATCAACATGAATGTTAAAATCTCATTTGTATAAGTTAATATTAAGCAGATGTATTTCAAATGAGTTAAACCTGTATTCTGTTTTCTGAGTAAAATTGAGAATATCACTATACATTGTTGCAACACTGGCTCATGCTTATAATAGTAGCTTGGTGGAGTAGACTCATTTAGACCAATATAATCATTTGGTTTTAGCCAGGTTTCAGTCAAGCAGAGTACATCAAAACTAGTATCTGTGATAATTTCATTTACAAAAAAAGCTTTGGGTGTGAGTGATCCAATGTTTGTGAGCCCAAACTTTAAAAATTGTTTTTATTTATGAAATTTTTTTTCTGGTTTAATCACGATCAGATTTTTCTAGATCCTACATTAAATTTATATTTTGACCTCATTATTCGGGGAACAGACACAGTCTTAATAGACTGGACAGTGCAAGTACTTCTATCATTTAAGCGGGTAGAACAAAAGCCATCATAGCAGTTATTTGAGAATTGGCTTACTAGTCATATGGAGCGTAGCGTCCTGGAGATGTAGTCTGACAGGAGTTCTGCTCCGACTCTGCTGGGGTGCAGGTCATCAGCGCGAAAAAGCCTAGGAAGCTCCCAGAAAAGATTCCAATTATTAACAAAGAGCAGTTTCTGTTCTTTACACCATGACAATAACCATTCATTTAAAGCAAAAAGTCTACTGAACCTTTCGTGTCCTCGGCGATACGTGGGTTGCGGTCCTGATACAATGATCATCGTTGCGGGTGATGTGCTGCACATTGTCTCGATCAGGCTCCTGAAGTCCCTCTTCAGTGTCTCCCTCTGCCAAGCTTGGTGACGTTAACCCTGGCATGAAGCACAAGCGCAGCGATGCTCTCGTCACCCTTCAGGATCGTGGGTATCTGCGCAGAAACAGCAAGGAGGCGAGCACCAGGGAAATAGTGTGTGTACACTTTACCTTTGGCTAACATAGCTCGGACGTGCTGGACGATGGAGTCTCCGACGATCACAGCATCGCTTTCTGTCTTGTGGAGGGGAGGGGAGTGAAGCAGTTCTGGGTGGAGATCTTGAGGACAGGAGGCGGTGGCGGCGGAGAGGGAGAGGATGTCGTCCGGGGCCTGGCTCTCGTCTTCCACTGCAGGTGCACCCAGGGTCCGTGGTGTGAAGGACATCTGGGAAGATCGCGTCCTGGGTGCACTGGGCCTGTGGAGAGAAACACACAGAGTAGAGGTGGTGGGACTGTTAGCAGCCTTCTGTATACTTAGCCAGGACTTGTGAGCGTCAGCCTGGGAGGTTTCCAGGGCTGCTCTCTGCTCTCTCAGCTGGGCCTGCCTCTCCACCAGGTTGCAAATCTGCTTTTCCATGGCCTCCAGCTCAAGCTGCATTGAATGCAGCTCGAACGTGTCCTCACCTGCACTCAAAGGTAGATAAACATCCACCATTAAAGCAAGTAACAGTGAGTACAACAATGGTAATGTGTGTGAATTTGTGTATTAGCAATGAACGCAAAATTAGCGGCAATCGCGCTGACGATGCTAATGGGCTATAAGCTAATAGCAGACTCGGGAAATCAAAATAAAACTAGTGATAACAAGATGCTCTGATTGTCTTTGTTGTAGAATACGATAGAGGATATATTCACATGTTATAGAAACGAAAATGATGGTGTATAAAATGTATTTTAAGATAAAAAATAGACGATAAAGAATTAACTTGACGGAGCTCGAGCTCAAAACACATGGCAACAAATGGTTTACTATGGCAACACTATCAACATAAGTATTAAATATGTAACTCCAAATAAGTATTTGATCCCCAAGCAAAACATGAATTAGTACTTGGTGCAGAAACCCTTGTTGGTAATTTTTTTTTTTTTTTTTTTTGTAGTTGGTCCCCAGGTTTGCACACATCTCACTACTCTGTACAGATCCTCTCTAAATCCTTAAGGTTTCTTGACTGTCATTTGGCAACTCGAAGTTGCATCTCCCTACACAGATTTTCTATAGGATTGAGGTCTGGAGACCTTAATGTCCTTTTCTTGAGCCACTCCTTTTTTGCCTTGGCAGTATGTTTTTGGTCATTGTCATGCTGGAAGACCCATCCATGACCCATCTTCAGTGTTCTGGCTGAGGGAAGGAGGTTCTCATCCAAGATTTTACAGTACATGGCCCCGTCCATTTGCCCCTCAATGTGGTGAAGTCGTCCTGTACCCTTAGCAGAAAAACAGCCCCAAAGCATAATGTTTCCACCTCTGTGTTTGACTGTAGGGATGTTCTTGTTCTTGGTGTTCTTGGTGTCATAGTCAGCATTTCTCTCCCTCCAAACACGGTGAGTCAAGTTAATGCCAAAGGGGCTCAATTTTGGTCTAATCTGGCCACAGCACTTTCTCCAAAGCCAATCTCTGAATCATTTCAATGTTCTTTGGTAAACTTTTAAAGGGCCTTAACATTGTGTGTCATTCACTAAATTCCAGGGGTTTCATTAACACAACGTAAAATGGGCGTTTCTGGAGGCGTTGGAAATGATAAGGTATATATATATAAGGTATTTGACATGAAACCCCTGCGATCAGGACAGGTATCTGAAGTTATAACAGTATGAATGTAATCTGACATGAAACCCCTGTGATCAGGACAGGTATCTGAAGTTACTATATATGAATATAAAAGGTATTTTACAAGAAAATCCTGCAAACAGGACAGGTATCTTACTATCTTAAGTTATAACAGTAGGCTAATCTGACATGAAACCCCTGTGATCAGGACAGGTATCTGAAGTTACTGTATATGAATTTATGTATTGTAATGTATATGTTAGGTATTTGACATGAAACACCTGCGATCACGGGCAAATATTTGACGTTATAACAGTATGAATGTAATCTGACATGAATCCCCAGTGATCAGGACAGGCATTTGAAGCAAATGGCTTTTCCCAAACAAACTGCGCATGATCGTTGACCTATGCAGATTCTCAAATAGTTCACGCCTGACTGATGACGCAATATTGGTTACACTGTTCTGAAACCCCTGGAAAAAACTGCATCCCGTACATGTACCTTCTTGAGCAGGGGGACCTTGTGGGCGCTGCAGGATTTCAGTCCATTGCGGCGTAGTGTGTTTCCAATGTTTTGCTTGGTGACTGTTGTCCCAACTGCCTTAAGATCATTAACAAGCTTTCCCGCGTATTTGGGGGCTGATGCCTCACCTTTCTCATGATCATCCTTACGCCATGAAACAAGATCTTGCCTGGAGCTCCATACCAAGGCCGATTGATGGTTGTTTTTTGTATTTCTTCCATTTCCGAATAATCGCACCAACAATTGTCTCCTTCTCACCAAGCTTCTTGCTAATGGTCTTGTAGCCCATTCAAGCCTTGTGCAGTTCTACAATCTTGTGTCTGACTTCCTTTGACAGCTCTTTGGTCTTGCCCATGGTGGTGGGAGAGGTTGGAATGGAAGATACAGATTGTGTGGACAGGTGTCTTATACACCTAACAAGCTGACATTAGGAGTAACTTCTTAAAGTGTCATGATTAATCTGTGTTCCACATGGGCATATAACCAATCTGTGGAAGCCAGAATTCTTGCTGGTTGGTAGGGGATCAAGGACTTATTTCACTCACTGAAATGCAAATAAATGTATAACCTTTATATGTTTTTTTTTCTTGTTTTTTTTTGGTTGATATTCTGTCTCTATCCGTCCATAGAAATTACAGACCCTTAATTTCTTTGTAAAATAAATATCTTAACCCACTGTGTGTGTGTGTATATATATATATATATATATATATATATATATATATTATTATTATTATTATTATTATTATTATTATTATTTATTTTATTATTATTATTATTTGCAGTTTTGCTTTTGTTACATAGGTCAGAAGAAACTTTACAAAAAACAAGGACAGAGAAAAAGCAGTGGAATAGTGTGGTATAGTGAAGAAAAAAAACGAGGAAGAAGAAAATATGTGTAGACTTTTGATGGTCATTGATGGTCAGAAAGCCATTAAATCTGAAAATCTGAAACATTGTCAGTAGTCATAAACATAATTTATTATGCCTGAATCTTCGGTGTCATTAACTGAAATAGGGTCAGATATGACGGCTTTTGGTGTAATTACTCAGGCTAAAACATGCCGATGTAGGCAGCAGTCCCAAAGGGATGTGAGCCATGAAGGGCTGAAGAAAAGGGCTGAAGACACCCTCACTGCTCCTCTCTCCTTCCTTGTCTCTGTTCTTTTCTCTCATCTCTCTAGAGAGCTCACCTTTGTGTCTCTGTCATTAATGAGTGAGAGCACTGCCATACTGACTCTTCCAGTCTGAGCTGCTACACGAAGACTTAACTTTTACCCCTCTGCTAAATTCTCCACTTAGCTGGGAGAGGTTGGTGTTAATGCAGGGGTCTCAAGTGATTTGGAAAAGTTTCACTGGGGGGATCTGTTTTGAGACAAGAGGCTTAAATGTTAACAGTTTTTGGCTTTTTGACAACTTGACAACAAAGTCTACAAAAAAGTGTCTTGTTATGTGTAGGACACTGCTACCATGGCAGCAGGTTACAATGTTTTTTTTTTTTTCGTTTTTTTTTTTTTTGGATTTCGGTTTACTTTTTGAAAATATTTTGCAAATATTGGCATACCATGGTGCAATTAATATGGGTAATTATTCAATTCAATACCATTTTCAGTGTACCATGATAAAACCATCTATTGACACTGTGGTATGGTCAAAGTTTTTGTGAGGGTATATTGAAGAGAGTTTCAAGACCACAAGTACTGACCTCCCCATTAACCTCCAGAACCAATCCGGGGAGCTTTTATTTGCTCTTGAAACTGATTTAGTGCCATAGTTAATTAGTGCCAGCCTTAAATTTCCTTGAATGGATGATGTGCGGTATGGCTCTGTGAGGAGAGACTGTAGAGGAAACACATATTCATATTAAAATATAATGAAGGCACTGTGAACAATATTTCTGTATACCTAAATCCCACAAGAGTACATAAATGACAAAAGTGAGGAAAATTAATTGCTTTGCAGAATTGTTGCTAAGTGTGATGCTTGAAGAAAAAAGACACAACTGTAGATTTGGAGAGTTTGAATAGAAACATGTTTCTGGATCAGTTCCAAAATCTAGTGAGTTGTCTTGGTGCCTACTGCTTAGGTAGGTGCCTTTCTTTATTTCTTCCTCCTCATATAGGAAACTTGCATTGGCTCAGTTTGGTTAATTTCCCCCTCGAAACAATAATTTCAGATCTCTGAAATAATAATAATAATAATAATAATAATAATATTTTTTTTAGCAAATTTCAAGTGTTTTGCAACGTGTGCTAAAGATTAAATGCAGTTGTCTACAATTTGGAAAATAAACGAATGCAACTTGCTTGCTGATCAAAATAAGTTCTTTATCAGTCATATAGTGTCAACTTTTAATCATTCTTTCATTATGTGAGTTATCACATGCAAAATGGTGCATTAAATTGTACATTCAAATGTACACAGCAGATGCTTTCCAGATTAAGCTATCTTTAACAGACATCTTGCAGATGTATGTGTGCTATCTGGGTTGTGAACTAGCTCAATAGAGCAGACACTTTTTTATTGTATTCCTCAATATTATTCCTGAATATGCTCTTTCTTTATATATAAGTAGTTAGTTTTTCTTCTTCTTCTTCTGGGCCTTGATGAAGGTGAATACAGTCTTACTTGGGAGACTCAGGCCTCTTCCACACTTATCTGTCAGGAGAGGCAGCCATATCAAACCAGCCACTTCAGGAACAGCCTCCCTGGACCTGCTTGCTGGCTTGGATTCAGTGTCTGGAGTGACAGTCACTTAGAGCAGCACTCTGTCTCTCTCTCTCTCACTTGTTCATCAGCCTTCGTTGATATGGCCGAGTAAGGCCTGGCTTTTTTGTTGTTTTCTTGCTGTGCCTCCAGAGAAACCTTTTGCAACTAGGGTTTTTTGAAGTACGGCTTATTTAAAATCTGTGAGCATGCACCTTCTCAGCCATTTTTGAGACTGTTCTAAAAGCACTTTTTGTTTGGTTCTCATGGGAGGTGAGCTGGCACTGGTACTTACTGACTGACAGCTTTCCTTTGGACTTGATAACAGCATGTGCTTTAAACAACCCTCCAGCAGACATACATTTATTGCAGGTTGTGCATCTTGTTCTCATTAGGCAGAGGTGAACAAAGCACACAACTCTATTACTTGATTAAAATTGATTAAAAGTACAGATACTGCTGGTCATTATTGTTGCATGTATTACTAATGTGACTATAGTGCCAAAATATGTGTAAGAGGCCTAGCCTATAACACACAACAATAAGCCACCTTTTCAATCATTTAATTTTTTTTATGGCATAATGCACACATCCTTTAATGTAATCTATATATTCCAACTTACAGTAATATCCCATTTTTTGTACGATTTCTAGGTTTTCATGTCGCAGGTTTAGCTTATTATTCTTGATTTATTTTGTTCAAGGTTCTTTTTATTATTATTATTTATTTATTTATTTTTATGGTGTGAGTCAGAGAAAATTGCGATGCAGATAAAGTCTCATGAACGTGCAGCCTTGTACTTATCGATATGTATGCTTGTACAGTAGACCAACGGCCAAGGTCAGGATTTTTCATTCAAAAACTTTCACTAGCCTGTAGATCAAAATGAAAGCCCCTTAACACAACATAAGGAAATTGTGTAGTTTTAATGGTTTCATAATTAATGTTTAATAACCATAACATGCAGTAAGAGCCTTTGTGTAAATTACTTTCTTTTCTTTTTTGATGCATTAGGCTGCAGCCTATACATCTCATGTTTTGAAATTAATTTTCTAAAAATAAATGTAAAATTAATTTTCTAATGATTTTTAAGGATGTTATAATGTTATATTATAAAGTTATTTTTGTTTTATTTTGTTATTTGATCGCCGTTTACAAAACAAATTATAATTGCAGTTAGTTTGCAAACTGTCCCTTTGCGCCACCTGGAGGTAGTTTTGTGAACGACTTTAACACGCAACTGAATTGCAGTTAACTCCATGGCCCTGCGGTGGCGGTATTAGGCATTTTGGTTGGCCACCTACTGTAGGTGATATTTATCCACCAAAATTACTATGTTCAGTCAGAAAACAGGGAATTCAATATATTATTAAAAACAAGGTATTTTCTAAAACTAAGCGATAAATCTTATTATTTTTCACTGAAAGCTAATTTAAACATACACCCAAAACTTAGGTGTAAAATCACAGCAGTAAAACGTGTATTCAAGAGTTCCAAGGAAGAACAACTTGAAATCTCTTCTGTAAAAAAATGCCCTGTGAATATGTATTCTAAACAGGATTTTTTTAACAAGTCTCTGAAAAAATAAAATAAAAAAATTCTGATTTATGTTTTTGTCGGCTGTCAGAACATATTAGTTTGCTTTCTCCCATCACTAGCTTTAAAGGGGTCATATGATGCTGCTAAAAAGGAAATATATTTTGTGTATTTGGTGTAATGAAATGTGTTTATTCGGTTTAAGGTAAAAAAAAAAAAAAAAAAAACACATTATTTTCCACATACTGTACATTATTGTTTCTCCTCTATGCCCCGCCTTCTGAAATGCGTCCATTTTTACAATGCTCATCACTCTGAAAAGTGAGGTGTGCTGTGATTGGCCAGCTATCCAACGCATTGTGATTGCCCGAATGCCTCAAGCGTGTGATGGAATGTTACGCCTCTTAACATATTGTGATGCCTTGTCCGGCCGGAGCGACGAGACATAAACATAAAACCCATTATAAATGTGATATAAACATGGTTTTTAGTCGTGTCTTCTTTTGGAAGGCCAAACAAAGTAGTTTCGCTTTCACAGTGAAACACACAGCATCTATACGGCGGCGGTGGCAACAACAATACTACAACAAGAATAAAAGGTATGCCTTCTTTCTTTTCGTGAACATCTGGGTGGCGTTATGCAAATCTTCCCACATACTGACGTAGAGATCTGGGGGCGTGTTAGAACGAGCCGTTTCAGGGGGGCGTGGACGAGTCTCAACTTTCATAAAGAATATCTCTTTGGATTTGAGACTTTAGTCTTTGCAACTTTATAGATCTTCTTTATTCACCAAGAGCTTGTAACACTCCAAAGAGAAAGGAAAATTTGAAATTGCATCATATGACCCCTTTAAATATGTAACTTTGCTAGATAACAAATGCATAAAGTGACCATGCAGCCTAATATAAACTTTTGCAAATAGATGGTAATGATCATGACACAACTGATACGTGCATACACGAGAGAGTGTATGGAAGGAGGATGGGGCCTAAACAGAACGCTTGAAATTTTACCTTGTCAACATGCAGAGTTTGACCACATTAACGCGGCAATTTTGAATGTGTTTCTTTAAAATGTGTAGACACACACATTTTGGCCATGTTAACGGGCAATTTTGACCGTGTTTCTTTAGTAGGTATAGACACGCACATTTTGACTTTGTTAAGGGGGCAATTTGGTGCATATTTCTCTACAGGTACATTCTGACCATGCGGCAAAAATTTTGAATTATAATTTGTGTAATTATTTTTAAGGCTTTACCCTCTACTTACCCTCATATTAATACTTTCTTAAGTAGTGCTGTATAGCTATCTGCTTTACTAAAGTAAATTAATAGATATAAAGAGATGAGAATTATAGAGTTTTGGGTCCTACTTTATATTGTCCCTTATGCCTGTGTACTTACATAGTAACTAAATGTTTACGTAGTATGTAACCACAGTGTAAGGACACATTGGTACATAGTATCTGCAACTGTAATATTTCTGTAACTACACACATGTAACAACCCTCAGGATGGTTTGTGTAAGTACAAATGTGCAACAGGACATTGGAAACAACACTTTTTATTTTACTTCACTACGTACTCATGTTACATGAATTATATAACTACATTTTGTAACAACAATATGTATAAGAGTAATTGGAACCATTTGATCCAGGGGGTGGAGATAGGTGGGTTAGGGGTGGAAATGGGATCCAGGGGGTCGAGATGGGTAGGTTTAGGGATATGTAAAGTGGGATGAGTTGGATCTCGAGTTGGAGTTGGTGTACCACTGTTACACCAGTGTACTTACATGGTAACTCATCAGGAACTGTCCACTTAATATAAAGTGTAACATTCTGTACACCAACCACAATTATATGTAAAGTCTAACTTGCTGGCTGCTGCTGTGTAACACTTTCTTTACTAAAAAGTTATTTTAGTCCTGCAATTTGCAAGAGCAAAGACTGAACACTTTTCTAGAGATGAAAGGTTCTGCTTTTGCACGAGGTTAAAGCATGCAATCAGACCATGTACAGTGCACAATAATAATCTTTTACATTGTAATCCTTTCATTTTTAATATTTGGCATGTTTGTGCACTGCTAAACGTCCCTGTGTGTGTAATAAACAGAGTGTGCGCACATTGTTCACCTGCCTATAGACGCATATTACTAACGTACTCTTTAATTAAAAAAAAAAAATTATAATAATTTTGCACCTTTGACTTTAGACCAGGTTTCAGTTGGTCAAAGGCGCAGTCTATTTCAATTGCCTCAAAATAGCAATGCGCCAACAATGCGCCTGAACACACCTCGTTTTCAGACCCACATGCCCATGTGCGCACAAATGGGCACAAATGCATTTTCTAATAAAACAACATGGCGCAGGACATGAAAATGATAACTGCATCTGGCTGAAACTAGAAAAAGACACTAGCATCATGCATGTCAACAAATTGTTCGAGTTGTATGATAGGGCCCTTTGTCTCCTGGCTACCATGCCAAAAGCTGCAATTCTAAAAAAAAAAAAAAAAAAAAAAAGAAGAAGAAAAATTTTGCCTCAGCAGCTTTTAGATCTTGTTGGTCTGATTTTGTTGAGACAAACTCAGTGGAGCTACTGTACCCCCTCAGACCCCAAACTCAGCTCCTGGCGACTTTGATTATTTTTATAATATTCCATGAGTCCAGATAAAGTGGCTTTTTTGTTTTTTTTTATAATATTCCATGAGTCCAGATAAATTGATTTTTTTTTTTTTATTGAATGAGTTCTTATAAGTTCAATTTTTTTTTTTTTTTCTGTTAGACTTGTGTAGGCTTATGTTATTTTTTTATTATTATAATTATTATTTTTTTTTTTCTCTTTTGTCAAAATCTTTTAAATTACTAAGCAAAATAATAAAATAAAAAAATCAGGAGTCAGCTGTCATCACAATTACAAATAAGATATCAGCACAATAACATACTCAGCAAAATATTGTCTAATTATCGTTATCGATGAAATCCCAGAAATCCCAGAGATATCATTTTTTGTCAAAATTGCAAACCCTTAATTTATTTTATTTTTCTTTATTTTGGTGTGCCACCCCAAGATTTCCTGTGGTGATGATGAAGTACATTGAACTCTGTGTGTAGCTCTCTATGTCGTCAAATCAAATCCATCGCCTTTGTTATTGCTGTTTGGGTTATTGGGTGGAGGATGTTGAACTCTGTGTGTAGCTGAATTGTTTTTAATGGGTATTGCCACTGAGTTTACCTAACTGATTCATTACAATAATATCATAATAATAATAAATACAGATTCCTGGTTTTATTGTAAAGCACCTGGTTTTGCTGTAGATGAAGTTTGCCACTGACCTCTAAAGACTGCAGGTGATAACTGCACACATACAAGCACACTCATTTTGACAGATAAAAATTTACAAATGATTTTACATGTCTTACATGAAGAGAAGGTAACAGGAATGCTGCCATATTTGAATTGGATACATTTGTACTGAAAAATATGGATTTGTGCACTCTGTAGATAATCGATGAGGAAGACGCACAGTTTATGACAAACTGCCCTCCAGCAGTGACAGAAAGCACCCCACGAAGGAGGACCAGGATACAGGTGTTCTGGATAGCACCCCCATCAGGCAGTGGCTGTGTACTGTTGAAGTAAGTGTCATAACTATCCTCACCTCAAAGTTCTAACCTGGATGAAATTTTAGGGGGAACCCACGGATCTACAGTCATCTTGGTAATAGAACAAATTGTTTCTCTTAAAACAATTTCCAACTTGTCACTTGGTACTCTAGATCAGTGTTTCTCATCCATTGCCTTGTCCAAATTCACACACTTGTGGTCTTCTTCCTCTCTTGAACACTTGGGCCAAACACAGGAAATACGTCATATAAGTAGTCAAGTGATCAAGTGCAAAGACCGCAAGTGTGGGTATTTGGACAAGACACATCATCTTGGAGGAACCCACACCGCAGTCTTCCTGATTAAACACACTTGACTTAACTCATTAGCTAATTAGAATAAATCGCAGGATATCATAAATGTGTGTCTCATAAATGGGCTCCTCCAAGACCAGGGTTGAGAAATGTGAAATATGCTATGACAAACCCAAATATTTATAGAAAATAATAGATAGATAGATAGATAGATAGATAAATCTTGTTATGCATTTTCCACGATGTTGGTTAAATCCATAAAGGGAAATGTAATTTTGTCTTCCTTTTATTAACCCTGAGACACTCTTAGTCAATCCAAATAAAATTAGACAGTGCAGATCATTGGTGGACGTTAATGAGAGTGTACAGGTATGTAGGCAGGAAGCTGATAGAACACAGAGAGATTATGCCTGTTCCATTATTCACTTGTTTTTCAAATGGAATACTATTCTAAAAATAAGTTGTGTCCCATAACTTATATGAATATGTAAAGGAGGGGCTTGAGACTTGAGTTTCAGCTCAGAATTCCTCTGGACATAAACTATGAAAAAAAAAAAAAAAAAAGAAAGTGTGTTTCAGTGGTTGGCAAATAAAAAATGCAGTACAAGATAAGACAGGAAAGTGCAGAGAACATGAAAAAGAGCAATATAAAAAAAAAGTAAGACATGGAAGCATCAAACCAGCATGAGCGATGGAGAGGGCATGCTTGAGGCAGACAGGATACAGAGAGGTGGGGAGCAGGGCAGAAGAGGTGGAGTGTGGGTAATGAGTAGAGATGCATGGCGAGGTTGCTGAACTCAGAGCTTTGCCGTAAGTTAATTCTAGAGGGGTTGCTGAGAGCAGAAATGCTTCATGAAATCAAAACTTTCTCTTTCTACTATTTACTCCAAACAGTCTTGGAACTAAAAGCAAAAGAATGAAAAAATAGTTTGACATTGCAAAATTTAAAGAGAACAATAAACTTTCTGTGGTGTGTCAAATTGTTTCTTCATGCCCTCCAAACCTCCTCTGCAGCTGAGATCTCATGATTAAAAACTTGATCCAAAGGAGAGACAAGTGAACTTGCAGTGCTGCTGGGTAAATAGTCACCTGTTTATGATGTATGTCTCTCTGGAAATCTTGATTCATGGCTGTTGACAAGCTGCTAAGCTGTATTTCTTACCATTGAAATGAACAAAACCATGAAATCAATCAACATTTATCCCTGGGGCCAGTTGTCCAAAAAGTTTAATGTGGATTAGAATGATATGGATTTGGAAATCCCATGTTTTGCTTTCCAGAATCCATCTTACTTTTGTGCCAGTTTTTCATATAAACATTGGATTGGATCACCCTGATCCAGATACATACTTTTTCAGATTTCCAAATCTGGATTACTAATGCTCTATGGAGCTCCTAAAGAGACATGGTGATTTAAAAAAAAAAAAAAAAAAAAAAAAAAAAAAAATCAATGTATTGCTCTCTAGTTTTGCATTTCATTTACACAAATAACTACTTCTGAGTGGTCCATCTCTAATGATTGTGTCAATGTAGTTTACAATCAGTGATAAAAAAAAAATATGTTTTTGTTTGATATTGACAGCTGTTTGGGGATATATTACATACTACTAATGTATTTTTTTGGTGCAGTTTTAAAGTTTTATTACTTTTTTATTCCTGTAATCCACCCTTCTGCTGGGATTAGAATAATCCAGTTTGTTTGGATCAAAAGTATCCCTGTCTTACTAAAATATTTTGAACAGCACAAACTGAGGATTTATTCCAGATCAAAACCAATATTGAATTTTGTGACCTAACCCGAATTCAGAATCTTTTTCAAGATTTGATCCAATCTGGCTAAAATCTGATCAGATTTCTTTTGAACAACTGTCCCCTGGTTTTATTGTATATGATTATCAATGCTTGTATTTCATTCATTCATTCATTCGTTTGTTTGTTTGTTCATCAAATCATCAGTAATGCTAAACAAATTACAAACTCAGTTTATGACAAACTGCCCTCCAGCAGTGACAGAAAGCACCCCACGAAGGTTTTGTTTTCAAAGCCTGTTTTCATCACAACATTGTTGACTTAATTTCTGCTGGAGGTGAGCAGAAATGTGGTATACATTTATCTCTCTGCTTGCAGTAAATCAGCCCTGCTTGTTAGGAAATAAAGAGTGCACACACACACACACACACACACACACACACACACACACTCACACACACACACACACACACACACTGGTTTCCATGTTTAATGGGGACATTGCATAAGCCCCTTTCACACTGCACGTTGGTCTCGGAAAAATTGCCGGATCGCCTTCTGTGGGAATGCAAACACGTCCCGGGATTGATTCTGAGTTCGATCCCGGGTTGAGGACCTAGTAACATTGCCGGGTTCAGTCCCGAAACAAGCTCTGCATGAACAAAAGCCAGAACCAATGGCGTAAAGGGTGTGTTGTGTTGTTGTGGTGTGTTATGTTGTGATTCTTTTGTTTTGTGGGTTTGTTTGAAGGTAGATGTTCGTTAGTAAATATATGTGCAAACTGCAATGAACCAGAGATCAGGTAGTTTCTCACTATCCGCGCTGAAGCTGAGATCATTCGCCAGCTTAAGTGAAAGTTAACGTGCCTAGCATTTTCAAGTCGTGCATTACACATCACATCCTGATGTCACGTGTCATTACGGGTTGTGTGTGAATGCACGCACAGATCTGATTGCATGTGTGCATCGTGTCTTTAACCAAAATCTAACGATCTGGGAACAATTGCCAGGACACATTACCTGTGTATGTTCCAGGATCTCACTGTAAAAGGGGCTATACAGTAGGCGTAATAATTTTTATACAGGTGCTGGCCATATAATTAGAATATCATCAAAAAGTTGATTTATTTCACTAATTCCATTCAAAAAGTGAAACTTGTATATTATATTAATTCATTACACACAGACTGATATATTTCAAATGTTTTTTTCTTTTAATTTTGATGATTTGGGTTATTGGGTTATTTGATGATTGACAACTAAGGAAAATCCCAAATTCAGTATCTCAGAAAATTAGAATATTACTTAAGACCAATACAAAGAAATGATTTTTAGAAATCTTGGCCAACTGAAAAGTATGAGCATGTATAGCACTCAATACTTAGTTGGGGCTCCTTTTGCCTGAATTACTGCAGCAATGCGGCGTGGCATGGAGTTGATCAGTCTGTGGCACTGCTCAGGTGTTATGAAAGCCCAGGTTGCTCTGATAGTGGCCTTCAGCTCTTCTGCATTTTCTTGGGTCTGGCATATTGCATCTTCCTCTTCACAATACCCCATAGATTTTCTATGGGGTTAAGGTAAGGCAAGTTTGCTGGCCAATTAAGAACAGGGATACCATTGTCCTTAAACCAGGTACTGGTAGCTTTGGCACTGTGTACAGGTGCCAAGTCCTGTTGGAAAATGAAAATCAGCAGCAGGAAGCATGAAGTGCTCTAAAACTTCCTGGTATACGGCTACGTTGACCTTGGACCTCAGAAAACCCAGTCGACCAACACCAGCAGATGACATGGCACCCCAAACCATCACTGGGCGTGGAAACTTTACACTGGACCTCAAGCAACGTGGATGGTGTGCCTCTCCTCTCTTCCTCCAGACTCTGGGACCCTGATTTCCAAAGGAAATGCAAAAATTACTTTCATGAGAGAACATAACGTTGGACCACTCAGCAGCAGTCCAGTCCTTTTTGTCTTTAGCCCAGGCGAGACACTTCTGACACTGTCTGTTTTTCAAGAGTGGCTTGACACAAGGAATGCGACAGCTGAAACCCATGTCTTGCATACATCTGTGTGTAGTGGTTCTTGAAGCACTGACTCCAGCTGGAATCCACTCTTTGTGAATCTCCCCCACATTTTTGAATGGGTTTTGTTTCACAATCCTCTCCAGGGTGTGGTTATCCCTATTGCTTGTACACTTTTTTTTCTACCACATCCTTCCCTTCGCCTCTCTATTAATGTGCTTGGACACAGAGCTCTGTGAACAGCCAGCCTCTTTTGCAATGACCTTTTGTGTCTTGCCCTTCTTGTGCAAGGTGTCAATGGTCTTCTTTTGGACAACTGTCAAGTCATCAGGCTTCCCCATGATTGTGTAGCCAACAGAACTAGACCGAGACCATTTAAAGGCCTTTACAGGTGTTTTGAGTTAATTAGCTGATTAGAGTGTGGCACCAGGTGTCTTCAATATTGAACCTTTTCACAATATTCTAATTTTCTGAGATACTGAATTTGGGATTTTCCTTAGTTGTCAGTTATAATCATCAAAATGAAAAGAAATAACATTTGAAATATATCAGTCTGTGTGTAATGAATGAATATAATATACAAGTTTCACTTTTTGAATGGAATTAGTGAAATAAATCAACTTTTTGATGATATTCTAATTATATGACCAGCACCTGTACTCTACAAACAGTAGATTTTCAAAAAAGTTTATTGTGTGATTTATAAGCTGTTTTCATCATGGGGAACAATATAAATCCTTGTGGTGACATTTGGTGCCTATAACATAGGGAATACCAAGTACACACACAGTTTAACCAAATCATATGTCATAAATACAAGTTTACTTCCATGACTTACTATAATATCAGCAGCGAACCATACCAGTTTACATTAACTGTACCCCAGACCACCATTTTAATCAGATTCAGTACAGTTTGTACGCACATCCAATTTAGAAAAAAAAAAATAATAATAATGAAAATGTTGATAGTATTCTAGAAGAAAAAAAAGTTGAGCACGGTTTATTGGCCTTGATTACACCTGATAAGGATTTTTTGGTCACCATTTAAACCTGGAAGTAGCATGTCTCCTGTAATCAGGTTACAGGAGAGCAAGATGTGTCAATGTTTGGCATTGGCTGAGTAATATCGTACGACGAAGAAGTAAAGTTCAAAAGAAGTTCAGGAAAATATCTACAAGTTCGTAAACAAACAGTCTCAAATGCTCAGCAACGTAAATCCACTAATAGCAGACGATCAACTAAGGAACAAATAGGGCTTAAATACTAGAACAGGGCAATTGAGAAGAAACAAATCAGGTGTGTGGAGCTAATTAACATATCAAAAACCATAGAAACAAACGAGGTAACAGGCAAACTGGAAAGCAGAGAAACCAAAACACAACAGAAACGTAACATTTCCCCTCCTCCCGGAACGGTGTGTCCTCACGCCTAAAAAGCAGTCCAACTGAGGAGGGAGGATGAGGGTTCAGGGGATGGGCGTGGGGCATATGAGGGGCAGGAAAAGGGAAAGGGACATTGTTCATAGGGCCAGGGCGGAGTAGGTGGAGGGAGAAGCTTGGAGCAGGTGGAGCCAGGTGGGGAACCAGAGGCCAGCCAGGATAGCAGCCCACGGTAGAGTCGACGGTGGGAGGAGCCATGGTGGAGATGGGGCAGACAACAACAGGGGGCTAACTGACTGAGATGAATTAAGTT